>NC_056737.1:1350230327-1350387827 GCF_019279795.1 Protopterus annectens
GCTTGTGTGGTGGTGGTGTGTGTGTGTTTGTGTGTAGTGCGACCTTTGAGTTAGAATATTTAAGTAGGGGGGCACAGCCCCCCACATGGGGGGGGGTGCAAGGGGGGGCTTGCCCCCCCACCTTTATGTAGTAGAGAGCTTGTGTTTGTGTGTGGGGAGGATAGCGTGCGTGTGTGCACTAGTAGAGCAAAATTCAAAATCTCCGGTGTGCAAGATTTTGAATTTCACACTTCTGAGTTTTCTTTGTTTCAAAAATTCGAATTTATAGCTTCGAAATACTAAATTTCGACATTTCAATATTTCAAGGATATAAAGTGAATCTATATATATATATATATATATATATATATATATATATATATATATATATATATATATATATACACACACATATATATATATATGTATGTATATATACATACATATATATATATATATATATACATTATATATGTATATATACATATATATATATATATATATATCTATATTTGCAGAGAATTGCGAGTAGGACAACCTTAAAGAATGACAAAGGCAGTTCCATTCCAGGGCTTTCTTAACAGATTGATAATTAGAGAAATATAACATTTAATGATCATACTTTAGTATAATCAATGTTCATTATACAGTGTTTCACAATGATGATATCTTGACAGAAGAACAGATGTACACAGGGATTAGTGTACCCCTGCTCCAGGTAATGGGATGATAAGGTCTGCAGGTGTGACAACCATGATAAAATTCAGGAATCCAAGATACTGTTGCTTTGGATTGCTGAACCCAGTGCATTATAAAACATTTGATACTGCATAATATTTATAGTCTCTGGTTTATAAGAGTAACTAGTGCATCAAATGTAAGGTCACTAGGAATGTTAAATCATATTTCTTTGTACAGTCCACAACATTAGTAGCAGTTTTATCCAGATTTGTTAAATAGAATATTGTGCCAGTGCCTTATCATTGTAGATCTGAACAATATGTACTATAGCTTGTGAGCACTGGCTTAAAGACCTGAAGAGCTCAATCAGTTTTGGATCTAAGAGAATATAACAAAGGTCAAGTCATCAGCATACTGTACTAGTTTGCAGTCTCCGCCATATTCTGGTAAATGGTCAAGCAGTGAGACTACAGGAAAAACTAAAAAGAACTCTCAGAAGATGGTTAGGTACTGTTACCATATGTCTTGATTCCTCTTCCTAGGAAGCCTGAAAATCACCAATCATCATCTTGGAACAGGCCTAAGCCAGTGTGATGATACAGTAGGAAGTGGAGGCTGACTGTAACAAATGCCTTCAAAAGATGAGGTACCAACAACAGATCTGCCCAAATTTTGCAAAGTAAACAGAATGTCGGTCAAGCAAAGTACAGGAGTTCTACCCTATGGCTGGGTCAAAAGCTATGATGAGATTTAGACAGCATTATAATCTGAAGTAGTTGTTAGGACAAATGGAAATGAACATATCTTACACCTTTGAAATGGAGGTAAGTAAATCAACTGGCTGAAATTTGCTGTGTTTGATAAATAATTTTTATGTAGTTGCATAGTACCTGCTGATTTTTCAAAAAAAAACAGAAGTACGTTTTTTTTAGAATGCAGCAATTTACCAGAGTAGAAGTGGACTAACAGAATGCAGGCTCAGCTAGCTTTATGTGCAGAGAAAGCAGATTAATAGTAACTAGGGAGTTTGGCTTGAGTTTCCTTAAGGAAGAAGACACTGGATTTATCTCTGGCAATGCACTGGAGAGAAAGTGGCAGTCTTGGGAATCTAAGACAGAAACATGGACAGCTAGGAATGGTAGTGTTAAACGTATAAATTGAAAAGAACAGTGACAAGACAATGAGGATGAGTTAAGCAGAGTGTCTTTTGAGGGTCAGTGCAGCTGATAACACACATTCCAAGCTACCCTTGGATTATTGCATCTCTTTTTCTGATACTTCGGAAATATTCTTCTTAGATGAGCATGTATTTGGCTTTGTTTCCAGTTTTGCAGGAAAAAACATGAAGGAGCCCTACCTTCACGGTACTTTTGCCACACACTGTCACATTGTACCAACAAAACTTTTACTTTTTTTCTGATTCAGGGTGACATTTGAATTCAGAATGGAGACAAACTATTACAATACTGTACAGAATAATCTTAGTGAAGGAGGAATAACACAGACCAGACTATTATGTAAATAGTACTGAAGAAATTATCATCAAAATGCATCACAGTATATAACCCAGAATAGCAATCCTTTCCTGGATTCAGGCAGGAAAGTCCTGCAGGTTACAAATGCCACATTTTCAGATTTCCAAAGTGGGACCTTTTTTAAATGGATCTTGACATTCAGAAGGATATACCATATTCCCATGCAATGCAAAGGTATGTTTTCTGTTCATCATCAAAACAGACTTATTTTAGAACTGCCACTGTTTTAACAATTTTCATATCACATTACATTGGTATTGATATAGTATCATTCCTTTATGCAATATTTCCATAAGTTAGCATGTATATTTCAACTAGAGTATAAGTCGGTTTAAATTTTTTTATTTTTTGCAAGTGATGCAACTGCTCATATCAGGTCTGCCCTGAAAAAGCCCTGGAAGGTGTCAGCCATAATGTCATCTCATGTGATATGAAAAAAGTCATAGATTGACTATGACTCATCAAAACCAATCCCTGCCCATGGTTATCAAAAGATACTAAACTAGCCTTGCACCCAAGGGACAAAAAAATGGAAAAAATATCAAAAACATAAAAACCCTAACACTCACCAAGAGTATAAGTAGCTACGAAACTTAAAGACCACAAAGCCCACTACTCCAAACTCCAGTCCTTGCACTCAACAAATCCCAAATGCATCCGGGCAACAAAGAAACTCCCTGCCCAGACCCCAACCTCTCCAACCTTGAAACAGCCACCCAGTTCATCTCATTCTCCATAGACTGCATAGTTAAACTATCAGCCTCCTTCCCACCCCCTTTTTCACCACTACCTGCTCCAACTACCACCGCAATCATCAACCTTCCTCCACATCCTTCTGCCTCAAACCCATCCCCACTATAAAAAGACTTCTCCTCAAACTCAAGCCCTGTTGCAATGCACCCAACAACATTCCACCCACCTTTCTCAAACAATCTGCAAACAGCATTGCCAATCCCATATATAGTCTTATAAATAGGTCCATACAAGAATGATACGTCCCTTCTATCTGGTGCCATGCTTACATCATCCCCCTCCACAAAGGTGGCAAAAATACTGATACCACTAACTTCAGGCCTACTTCCATCCTTCCCCCTCTTTCTAAAATACCAGAGAAAACAATACAAGCACAACTCATGGCACACCTAACACGGCTTCCGCCCTGGCCACAGCACCATGACTGCCCTTCTTTCCTTTCTTAAAGCCATAAACCTCGAACGCGACTCAGGCAAGTTCGTACTTATATCCCAACTCTCCACCCTACACCTCTCTCCCACCACCACCACCTGGTTTTCTAGCTACTTGTCCAACTGCCACAAGCTGTCCAATGGAAAACTTCAACCTCCCCCTTCATTCCCACATCCACAGGGGTCCCACAAGGTTCGGCTCTTGGCCCTCTTCTCTTCAACCTATTCATTAACAACTTTCACCAATCCATCCCAGACACATCTATCATCCAATATGCAGATGACTCAGCAATTATCTGCTCAGCCCCCTCAGAGCTCCTAGCAAAAACTCAACTAGCCTTCTCCAAAACAGAAACCTGGATGCAATCTAACCATCTGGCACTGAATGCAAACAAAACCAAACTAATGTTTTTTTCCCCTACCAAAAACTCCACTGACAAATCCACATTCACCATACAGAGCCAAAACAACACCCTCCTTGAAACTGTTCCCAGCACCAAGTTTCCTGGCATCATTATTGATGAAGAACTAAAAGTTGACACTCACATCCACTCCACAATCAAGAAAATCCACCAAAAGTTAGGTCTCCTCTTCAGGCACAACCGTTTCCTAAGCCCTTCTACCCGTCAAACTCTTGCATCCACCTTCTAACTTCCCTCCCTTATGTATGGTGCCCCTCTTTTCACCAATCACCATCTCGGTCTTCGGTCCAAACTTGAATCCTGCTACCACAAGATCTTCAAAGTTGCAACCAATTCAAAACACTCATCCCACCACTGGCACTCCCTCCTCTCCCTCAACTGGCTTGAACTACTTAACTACCTCAGTTACCTACAACTCACCATTGCCGACAAGCTCATCTTTAAACCTGCCAACTGCCCAGCTCTCGCTACTTCCTTAAAAACCTTACATTTCCAACCGCTCACTCAGATCCAAAAACCAAAAGCTCCTTCAGGTCTACAAACCTGCACGACCTCCTGGCCATCTACTGCTGTCCCACTCCTTATCCTTTGCTAAACCGTGGAACTCTCTCCCCATACACCTATGCAACCTACCTAACCATACACATTTCTAATCTCAGCTACTCTCTCATCTTTCTTCCAAATGGGAATGCCCTTTCCACGCTCCAACTTAAACCACCCCCCTCATTCCAACATCCATTGACTCATCCAACTACCTCTACTATTTCTTCATCCCACCCAAAACAATCCCTCCCCTACTAAAAACTAATTTTCTCTGTAATAGCTACTGTACTACACTCTCCAATCTCAAATATACTATTACCCTCTCCATGCATAATATTTTCCTAACCTACTAATGGCTAGTAGCTATATATTTTGAAATATTAAACCTACAATTAAGTTTATAACCAAAATATTCACTTTATGTAAATGTTGAAATTTCTGTACTGAATTATGTCTTTTCATTTTTGTAACATTGTGACAAGCCAATTACAAATATCATGGAGCTTATCTGTAAATGTTTAATTAGCTGTATGAACTATGTCCTTTTGTAACGTGAAATGTAACTTACAATTATTGTGGATCTTTTCTCCCCGGGCCTCCACTGAAACGGGCTCTTCTTGGCCCAGTGGACTTCCCTGGTCATTAAACTTAAATAAATAAATAAATTGACAATGCAGCTTCCACACTGACACTTCTACCATTCCTCTTCATTAGCATTCTGCTAATATTCTAGACAACTGCGCAGTTACGACTTGACAGCAGTACACAGCTCATGCTGTCAGCAGCAGGTATACTCAAAAACAGATAATTACTTCATCTGTACAGTGAATGGTAGGTACAGTACAGTTTTTTTACAGAAAAACAGAATGTTTTGTACTGTGCCAGCTTAGCATAAACTATTATTTTAAACAGTGAATAAAAGTTTTAGAACTCATCACGACTGGCTTAATAGTTAAAGAACAAGAAGAAATATATCTAAAATAAGAAAAAAAATTGGCATTCACATATGCCTTTTTAGCTTAATATTCTGAGCCAGTGAAGCATCACAATGCTACTTGTGTATTTCATAAAGATACCACAGTACAGACAATACTGCGGTGGTGGTGCTGCTGTAGGGTTGTCGCCTCACAGTAAGACGTTCTCCTGTTTGATTCTCAGCTAAAGCGTCTTCTGTGTGGAGACATGCATGAATGGGCGTACCTTCGTTGAAGGTTGTACGTCAGGGCTAGCAACTCGGTACGTAAAAATCTGCTGCCAATCATTAGCGGACCGGAGTTCCACTGTGGCGACCCCTAACCGGGAAAAGCCGAAAGATACAACAACAACCACATTACGGACAATACACAAGAGGAAAGTAACACAACAAATAAATTGTTGATCTGACTTGACAATATGCATGATAAAATGCATTATGCCAAGTAAAACAGCATGGTTTTGAGAAGGAAAGCCATTGTTCCTTTATTGAATTGCTAACACCAGAATGACAATGACCAGGTAACAGCATACAATAAAGGCATACGAAACAGAAAAAAATAACAGTACAAATTGGACTGGCACTATGGAGAGTATAATCAAACCTGATGTGTAAGGTACCTTTCAGATTTACTACAGTATTTACCTTACGTTTTCAATTAAAAAAGAGTCAGCAAAGGTCTTTAAATATTGGATAATATTAAGTGAGACACTGTATGTATACTGCCTGGTCTATATTACACCATCGAACGCTTAAAAAAGTGAACAATGCTTAATCGACCCCATCTAAGCGAAAGCTTACAATGTCGAAACCTCAGAACAGCGATTTTTTTTTCCAAGGGGTAAAAAAATCGCTGTTCCAAAAAAAAAAAAAAAAAAAAAAAAAAACTTTAAAACATTACATAAAGTGGGGGGCTTCGCCACCCACACCCCCTGATGTGGGGGGCTGTGCCACCCCCCCTACTTAAATATACCAACTCCGAGAAAGAATTTGCTTAAAAGCCACTTCACTATTTTGCCTTTTCGTTCTTTTACGTTCGATCAAGACGCATTCGACAGAATGCATCTGCGATCACGTAACAGGAACCCATACTGCCAGATTTGGAAACTGAAAGGGCTTTTTCCCTGTAGTTGGTAATTCATTTTGAAAACATTCATTTCATATGATAACAAGAAATTCTATTTTGCACTGCACAGTAGAGCCAGGGCTTTGACTTTAGTACCTGTGACAAACATGTAGAATATAAAACGTGCATCATGAGGCTACTTGTCTACAGGCAGCAAAAGTAACAAAACATAGCTGATCTCCCTGTGCTAATTATGTTGATTGGTCATAGCAAGTAATAAAGTTACTACTGTCTCTGTGTACCAAACAGTAAGTTACTGCTTTTTGGGATATAAGGAAAAGTAGAGGACTGGCCTCTGGAGTATAGGCATTTAATCCATTCACAAAAGAAAATATTCCAAATTGGCTCCTAAAACTGTAAACGGATGAAGCAAAGGACCTTGCTGAATGATTCAGCCTGGAATTCTTTAAGAACAAAGGGTAGAATGATTGACGCTACTGGCACTTACCCTCCCTAGCTAAAATCTGGCTCTGTTCTTGCTCAAAACCAGGATAAACTATATCCCTAAATGTGAACAAGTACTTGTTCATTCCTTATACCTCCGTGCTCTCCCTTTTTCACTTACTTCCTTATTTCTATCAAATCCTCTTCTCTGCCTCTCTCTAAACATACCATAAAAGTCAGTTTTTTTTTCTTCACTTGATATTGCAATTCCTGTATGTATTAAACTAACAACTCTACAAACTGTCTAAAATTTCTCTAAATATTAAAGGATTGTCAGATAACTTGCATCAATTCTTAAATAATGTTTTTCTATTATGTCTAATTTGTTATAATTATTTAAACTCCAGATATTTTTGTTTTATTTTTTGAAGATTCTAAAATTATTGTTCTTAAAATGTTTTGTAATAACTTGGAGCTTTTCTCCCTAGGCTTCTGCTGTAAATGTGCTTCTACCCAGTAGGATTTTCCAGATAATCAAATGTCAGTAAATAATAAATACATAAATTCTAAACAAATCATGTGGGTTCAGGGTTGAATGCAACAGAAAAGCAAACACCAACATCAAACAACTTAGTTTAAAATGTAGTGTTCATGGTTTACAATTATCTTATATATTGTGACATTTTACTGATCAAGGGCTGCAATGCATTTTTCCCCTTAGTATTCCTAATTTACTTGGGTCGCTTCTTAATAAAAAAATCTTTGTAAACTTTTTTATTGACATATGTCCACATAAATTTGCTGTAAGCCTTGGTAACATCACCACAGGGAGATAGTGGGGATGTGTCCATAGTCTTTAATGGATGCAGCTCCAAGCCACTGGAGAACATGCCCATTAAAATCCATGTGTAAACATATTCCAATATGTTACTGCATTTTTCCAGTTGTCATCCTTATAAACTTGAATGAGCACCTCGGGTAAAGATTATTTTAGGGAATGAGAAATGTTAATGAACATGTTTAGTAGAAGAGGTTACCCTACTGAAATGGTCCAGGAACTTATAGATGAGGTCTCCTCTAAGAGTGAGATGGGTTATTTTAAGCCCATCTTATACCTGGAAGAGGATAGTATTAGGACACCACTGGACACTGTGACCAACTTGGGTCACTATACGAGTGCATTGGTGACTGCTTTCAGTGTGGAAAGTTCAAAAATTAGGTGGATTTTGCAAAAAAATTGGAATATTTTTAGGGAGGACAATAACATGCTACATGTTTTGGGGAGTGAGCCTATTATTATATACAGGAGAGGGCTTAATCTTAAGAATGGATTGGAAAAAAATCCAAGAAAACCACCTATATGCCCAAGGATATCAAAGTGTGAGAAATGTAATATGTGTAAATTTATACTGGAAGGGGATAGAATTAATTTAAGAGGTAAGAATGTCCTTGTGAATGGAAAGTATACTTGTGACACCATGGGGATAATTTATGGAGCCCGGTGCCAGTTTTGAGAGGGGTTTTACATAGGCAAAACAGAAAGTAAACTACATAATCGTATCTATGAACACATATATGATATAAGGAAGAAAAAGGCCACAAATGCTTTATATAGACACCTGGAAGAACATCCTGAACACTCATTTACATTTAGTATTTTAAAAAAGGTAGAAAGAGAAACCGATGGGGGGGGGGGGGGCATGGCCTATATACTTGGATAGACAGGAGTTAATTTGGCAATTGAGAATGGAGGCTAACAGATAGCCAGGTTTGAATGAAGCAGTTAGTATAGCCCCCATTTTAAAATTGAGGTCACTGGAAAAGTAAAACTTAATTAGGTAAGGCAGGATTTTTGGGGGGAAAAAAACGTTCTGGTTGATATATATATATATATATATATATATTTATATATGTATGTGCGTGTGTTTTTTTTTTTTTTTTTTTTATTAGGAAGGGATGAACTGATGCTTTTTCTAAAATATGTTGCTGTGTATATTGTTGCATTAATATGGATATACAACTTTAAATGTGCATTACATGCTCTTTTGATACTGGGTCATATGACTATTTTATTATTTAAAAGTGTATTATATCTGAAAAAGTTTTAATGGTGGTTAAAATGAAAGCTCTTTTATTCATTAAACACAGTGTTTCATTTTAGCGGTTTGGTCTTGGAAGCTTTGTTCAGCACCTTTTCTTTGTTTTTCTGCATTTGAAAGAGTCCCTAGCAACTTGGTTAGCAGACTTGAGAACCTGAACAAAGATAATAAAGTTGTTTTATTATCTGACTCAGGCATGTCAGTCAGAAGTTTATTAATGTTTACTATAAATATACGAACAATATCTAACCATATAGGTTTGACAGCTGATGGCCCAGAAAGAAAGTACAGTTGAGGTGTTCACCTTCTTTCCATACCCTGTCCAGAGCTATGCTATCTTTATCACTGGGCAAGGCATTAGCACATGGAAGTAATTCAGCAAGTTTGTCCAATTTGGCAGAAAGCACTACAGGGTCTGAATGATGATTTTTATGAAGAAATTTGTGGGTGTCTGAAATTGTGTAAAATCCATCAGGTTTCTTCAGTGCTAGAAGTTAAGATTCTGGGTTTAAGGAATCTGTGGCAAACATACCCTACAAAGCTTCCAAGACTTGGGGTATAGCAGATGATATGGGAATTCCCATACATAACTAATCATAGTACCTTTTCTGCATATTAGAGTCCTACTTTTCTTCCCACTGGAATTGCTACATTATGTAACACAGTCTGTCCACAGGAAATGTCCTCTAATGGACAGTCTAGAGACATAGTATGTTCATCTTACGATTATACCAAACAGGTGAATATATCAGAGAGAAATAAGCTAAAGATTCAACCTCATTAGAACATGAATTTCTCTCTCTCTTGTGAGGGGAGGATGAGGAAGGAGATAAAAAATGATGAGACTTTAGGGACATAACTGCATTAAAAAGCCATCTAGAGAAATCAAACCACTCCTTCTGAAGGTCCTTAACAGCAGAAGGAGTACAAAATGAAGAAAGTTTAGTCTTCTGTTTCTTTTTCGTAGCAGCTTCAGCATGGACATAATGGACAGGATCCATCTCCTAACTTACTTCAATCAAGGCACCTGGAAATTATTCAAGAATCAAAATCTGAACTATGTCCCTTGGTCCTTCAGATGCAGTAATCCAGAGTTTCTCCTTTGCAGCCAAAACAAGACATCTAATTAGTTGAGCAGGGCACATCAAGATGCTGTCTGTGCCTTATCAGCCTCTAATGTGCTTCTTTTCCACCTGCTGAGGGACATCCAACTGGGAAGCTATCCCACCCCATGTGAGTTCCTTAATTCTCTGACTTTCAAGCTAGATTTGAGGGAAGATCAGCAATTCCTTAAGGTTTTATGCAAAAAAGACAGCTAAATGGAGCCCTTTTTAAGCTTATGACTGAGTCCTAAGCAGAACAGACATTTAGTGTATCATTATAAGGTATCTGCCTCCCACAGTCAAATTTACCCCTCCTTTTTGACATGAAAATAATTTTTTGTAAAAAATGGAATGAGAAAGTTTAACCAATGGGGTTACTTATCTGCCCATTCACAATGGAGGCTACCACAGGCCACATGGTTGACAGATGGAAGCAAAGTTTCACTGTTCAGGCTGTCAGCAAGAATGTTCTAAGAATGTGTCTCTATGTACCTCTCTTATGTATCCCTTTTGCAATCTTGTGCTTGGAGCATATGTTGGATGGATGGAGTGAGAGGAAGTCACCCAAACATTAGTATGCTGGTTGGATATATGGTATCCTTGGTAGGATACTTTCCATATGTAATAAATAGTGCAACTGAGGAGCTTGGCCAAGATGCCAGTCTGATAGCAGCAAAAATCCATAGCTCTGCTTAGATTTTAATATCCTGGCAGGAAATATACTTCAACTGTTAGAAAAATCTAACTAAAACTATACTAAAAGTTAGATTAACATAGAGACTCTATTATTTTCTAAAAATCAATACATAGTCAAGAGAATTTTTTAAATTATTCCTGTCAATAAGCTTTCTACTGGAGATCTCAAGATGAGCAACTCAAAGAACCCACACCAGGAGAGTGCAGTGAAGAAAGAACTACATCTTATAATAACAAGCATCCAAGAACTGTTTCTAGAAATGGACAAATTTGAAAACAAAATGGATATTATCAAACAAGAATGCAGTAAACAACTGGAATGTCTAAATGGAATAGTAAAAAAAAAAAAAAAAAACAATCTGATCAGATTCTTGCCTTGGACAAAACAGTACTTTAACTCCTTTGAAAATGCCTATGTTCTGTTATAGAGGCATACATTCTGCAGATTCAATTACACTATTAGGAACTAAATGACATCAAGTGAACTAGGAGTTGCATTAGAAAACTCATTATGCATATTAACATCAGATTTCTATAGCTAAATCTTTAGTAACTAAACGCAGGGTTGTGAGGCCCTTTTTTTTCTCCCCCCCCCCTTCTGATGAAAGTCGTCAACATAGATATTGTAAATACATATGAGTAATATGTGTATAATTGCAAAATATAATAGTTATGTTGTAATAAGTGTTTAGATATATATATATATTCAACAGATCCTTACATGAAAAATGTTAGATAAATGACTGACAAAATGGTTAAATTATCTGATGTTTCTTGAAAAGTATTGGAAATAATGACACTCTTCATAACATTCAGCTTCTAATGTTTATATATACTTTGATCTGATGTGTATTTCTGGCATACCTACATATTAGAGGCGCTATTATCATATGTGACATTCATATAGCTTCAGCTATATTAGACACTCATTGTAATGTATATTTCATGGATTCAGATTTCTTTAGTTGCTTTCATAATGCTTTTCTTTTTTGTTTTTATACTATATTGTAAGCAGAGATGGATAATTTGTGTTGTTTGGTATTGGAGAGGTGGTGGATGGATGGTTTAGTTAAGTTTTTAACTAAACCACAAACTTTATGTTTCATGTATGTGTTTGTAAATAGTTTGGGGTTTTTGAAATCAGTGCTTAATACATGTTATGCATCCATGATAAGTAAGTTTTCAGAAGATTTCAAGTCAACACGGAAGAAAGGTCTTTCAGTTAAGTAATAACATACACATTATAGTCAATGGCTTTTAAATGTTTATCATTAAATATTAATGGTTTGAACAATAATGTCAAAAGAGCTGGTTTGCTTAAATATATCAAAATGCATAAAGCCCAGATCACATTTTTACAGGAAACCCATCTATTAAAAAAAAAAATCTACAAAAATACTAATTCAATGGCTATACCATTCTGGCTGATTCATGTTTTAAGACTAAGAGAAGGGACACTCTTATTCTATGGAAAATACTTATATTATGCCAATAATTATAGACAATTTCAGATAAAGATGTGATGCCAAGCATGGTTATTTTGGAAATCAATAGGAAGTATTGTACTTTGATTAATACATACTGGATACCAGGACTGAGTACTAAATATATTGACAAATATCTGGACCGGATTATTTTAAATCCAAAAGGGGAAATTATAGCAACAGGTGATTTTAGCTGCCTATTATCAGGCAATGATACTTATAAAAATGGTAAAATAAAACTAACATCTCAAGCCAAGAAGTTAAATGACTTTACAAACCAGATGAACCTTAAAGATATAGATGGTCTAAGAGAACATTATTCCTTATTCTATACTCACTATTCATTCTGGTTTGGTACACAAACATTGATAAGGTCTTTGTACCAAATAATATATACTGTAAAATAAGTAATGTATCTATAATGACTTGTCCACTTTCAGACCATAATGCTATAAACTTTACATTAACTACAAATACAGATGATTTAAGATTTCTACATAGAATTCCTGCTTACATAACTAAATTAAATGATTTTAAGGAATGGATAATGAAAGAAATAGACATGTTTATGGAAACAAATGATAATGGTGAAGTGACTGATACTATACTATGAGACACCTTTACAGTTTATATATATGGTAGAATAAAATCTTGGTACTTTAAAAAAGGAGAGTGTGGGACAAAGAACTTTTAGACTTACAAAAAACATAGACAAGATAAAACCAAATAAAGTAGCACATAACAAAATTACTAAGTTAAATCAAAAATACTTAGATGTTCTGAATCATAAGGTATCCATAAACCTGGAAAATTTGAAATTACAATCTTATGCTGTAAATCCCAAATATCTATATAAAATAGTGGTAAGAGCCAAAAAAAAAAATAAACAATCAAAATCTTATTAATGAGATTAAATATAAATGTGATCAGTTAAGAGTACATCTAACTTAATGGCCATATTAGAAGTGTTCAAAAACTACTATAAATAATAACACACCATGTTTGGAGACAGATAATGTAATAAATACTTTTATTCAAGAAAATATAACTACTAAGGTGTCAATGCAACAAAATAACATATTAAATAAACAAATAACACTAACAGAAGTGAAAGAGCAAATAAAAAATGTAAAAGATAATAAAGCTCCAGGATTGGCTGGAATAATTCCTGAACTATATAAAATTTTTCCTGAATATATAATAAAGAAAATAATGAGTGCCTTTACTATGGTTAAGCAAAAATGTTTAACACCCCCATCGTGGAAATTCTCAATTATCTCCCCCATATTAAAACAAGGTAAGGACCCCAAATCTTGTGATTCATATAGGCCAATTTCATTACTAAACTCTGATTATAAATTTTTCAAGACAATATTAGCTAATAGAATAAAGAATATATTACCTAATCTAATACATAATGATCAGACAGGGTTCATTCTTCATAGAAAATTGCAAGATAACATTATTAAATGACTATCACTAACAGACATAGCATGCAAATAAAAAAAATAACTATTATCAGCCTAGAAATAGAAAAGGCTTTTGATTCCATTAGTTGGTCTTATCTACAAAGAATTATGATTGTTTTTGAATTCTCCTCAGATTTTGTCAACTTATTAATGAAAATTTATAGTGGGGCACAAGCTTATGTGAAAATCGGATCATGTCTATCCTCACAACTAGAGATCCTCAAGGATCTCAACTAGACAAGGTTGTCCTTTGTCAGCATTACTGTTTGCTCCTTCAATGGAACCTTTTGCTACATATTTTAGAAACAAGCAAAATATAAAAGGCTTTCAAATTAATAAGGACTATTTTCCTAAGATACAATCATTTGCTTATATGTTGTTAACGTTGGGTGATATTGATGGTTCTTTGCATGATGTTATAATTACCATAAGCAAGTCTGAAAGAATGTCAGGGCTTGAATTTAATCATAAATCCAAAACATTACTAATTAACATAAAGATCAACAAAAACCTAAGAGAGAATAGCCTGTTTAATTGGGAGAATGCTGTATTAGAATATTTGGATATCAGTATAAAGAGTACATGGAAAGAGTACAATTATTTAATAACCACCATTAGTGAACTAATCAAAAGATGGAATAAAATGTTCTTTCACAATGAAGGATAGTCTCTCTCTCTAATTAAAATGATAATTTTACCTAAAATTTTGTTTTATATACAGTCATTGATAGTACACCCTCCCAAAGACGTATTTAAAAAATTAGATTCCATGCTACTTACATTTTTATGGTTGCCCTTAAAACATAGGATTGCATATAAATCGCACATTAGAGCTTGGAACAGTAATGGGATAGCATTCCCTAGCTTAGATCTGTATTCCAAATCCATTATAATTAATGTAATATTACATTGGATCACACCTACCTATATATCTGGCTGGAAAGCAATACATGAGATTCATATAACTGACGCCAGAACTATAGAACATCAATTTAAGGAACAACATGGAATAAGTAGGGTACATTGGCTTTTACATGAATTTTGTTTATTTAATAAGAAGTTTGATCATTTTTCTTATGGCATTAATCAAATATTTAATAACTTTAAAAAATATGATTGTAATTACAGCATTAAACAATTTCTATTTCTTATATTCCCTATAGCATACTCCCCTGATTGTCTAGATTCTTTCAACATCAATGCAATGCAAAAATTAAATGAAAATAACTTGATATTCTGGCATCAGTTTATTGAAAATAAGAGTATTAAACCACTAAATTCTTTTTTGTGTAGTTTTGATAATAGTCAAGACAGTTGGATGTTTATATACACATTATGGTGGTTTATAGAAAACAAAAGAGTATCAGTCAACCTAGAGACTGAATCTATACGTACTTTGATTCAGATTTTTATTGTGTGTCTTGGAAAGACAGATAATTAAAAATTAAGTATCTCACCTATCTATAAAATACTGAGAAGACACTCTAACGTTTGACTCAGATCTTTGAAATTTCTATGTAAAGATTAATAGAGAACAATCATCAAAAAAATTGTTATTGAATTCTGTGTATGGTACCTCTTCTTCATTATACTGGAGATTGAACAGAAGGAAATTTATGAATAGGAGTTTCTATACTCCACATAAAATAAATCTTATACTCAAAAACAGTGAAAGTAAATGTTGGAAATGTGATGAATTACTAGAGGCCAACTGGGTTCACATGCTCATCGAATGTAGAAATGTTGTTCAATGCTTGAAAGGCTTCAGATATTCTGTAAATGCTTTATGGTCTGATAACTGTCATATTTCTAACTCATTAATCCCATTCAATGTTCGTATATCTAATGTAATACCTAAATCTCAGATTCAATTACTCTGGTCAATTCTTGCAATTGGCAAAAAAGTTATTACTTTGAACTGGAAAAGTAAACAAGATTTGATGTTTAAAGATTTTATTAATTTAGCAAAAGTTGTTTGTAAAAAAATAACTAAAGACCATTAGTTATAGAACTAATAACATTACTCATAAAAAACAGCATGGCAAAACTTGGAAAACATTTTGAACAAATACTGATAACTTCTCATGGATAAAATGATTGCTTATCATGGATGAATTTAAATATTGTAAATAGTTTTGTTATTGTTTTATTGTATTTGTTATATGTACATTTGCGTATGTTTATAATGAAAACAAAATAAAAATGTTTTTGAAGATAAATAGCGCAACTGTGATAAACGAAGGGCACATGCTTTCCCACTTGTTAACCACCTAAGAAAAGAAGTGTGTACCACAGACACTAACAGATGTATCACAGTCTGTTGACATTTTATCATCACCAATTCTGCCAACACTACAGCATCAGCATTACACTTGCTAAAAGCTACCTGAATTAACTGTTTATATTTATTTAAATTGTGAAACCAAACAAAATGGAATATATGGGTAAAAAAGCATCTGCTAGGTCCCAGAGCAACCCCCCCCCCAAGAAATAGAATTAACAAACACTTCCTCTTGTGTTAAAAAAGCAGCAATATACACATTGTACAAAAACTATAATCAGAATTCTGTATTTGGTAGTATCTGACACTGACCCCTGTCCTCAGTCCCATACAGAAAACTGATCCTCCTGTACTCCACATAAATAAACGCTAAGGCCATTTCACCTTTGGGGAAACAGATCCTTCCATTGCAGCAATCTTGCAAGCTCTACATTTTTATGTTCTTTTTTCTCCCATGCCAAATAACCATTAAGACTCCCCTCCAAGCCCATCTGTTCCCCAACAACTGCGAATGCTGATCCAGTGTTGGGGTGAGAGCTATCTAGAGTGGGTGCCAATCAGGCAGCCATGGTGATACTTTTTTTTGTAGTCCCTCTGCCTGTAAATTAGCCCCATGATCTATGAGCCATTCATTTTTCATGGGAGCAAGAGGTGTCACTGGCCAACAGGCCCATTTATCCCCCCCATGAGGCAAGAGTTAATTGTGTAGTCATCATCCAGGCAGACATCAGGGTATTCTCTGGGTCCAAGAGCTCCTAACTCCCCCTTAGCAGCTTCTGCGGGATGTCAGCACTGTCAGTTTATGGGGGAGGAGCATGCAAGCTTCCCCATCTGACTAACCCTGACTTAAGCATCCCCACTACTACAGTATGTCCCTCTTTGCTGGACTCCACTGGAAGCACAACAAATTCATCACAGCATCAAAAATGAAAACAAAGTATAATACAAAACAGCAAACTTTAAAAGAAAATAAAAAAAAGTCAGACTGTGACAAAGACACGAAGTAAAGCTACTTGTGCCTGTCTTTCAAAAGTTCTACCTGTCCATGTTTCAGATTACAGTAGGAAACTTTTTTAAAGTAATAATGGAGTGTTCAGCTACAAAACACACATAAAACTACAATTCTAACCTCAGAGCTTTCACTGCAGTGAACCTGTGAATTGGACCCCACAGCTTTAGTCACTCAAAACCATAGCACTCTAAAGCATGTTACAACTGAAAAAAATCTGTTCAAATATTGAGGAGTTTTAGTTCTGATATAGTACAATTCAGTAGAGAAGTATGTAAACTTATGTTACTCAGCAGACATTCATCACAGCACTCGCAATGAAAATCAGAGTATACTGCAAAATATCAGTATAAGCAATAAGGCATATGAACTAAATCCACTTGGGGGGGCTGTCTTTGAAATGTCATACCTCCCCTCCTTTGATATTTCATTATAAAACTTTCAGGTAATAAAAGCAGGGTGTTCCGCTATAAAATGTACATAATAGTGTAGTTACAACCGCAGATCTTCCACTGCAACACAGCTCTGAATGAAAGCATGGCACTACAGCTTTAGAAAGTTAGAACTAAAATATATATTTTTCTAGTAAAATATACATGATTTTTACTTCTGACAGAGTAGGAACTTGCATATAATTTCTGGGGATTAGTTTATAGCTTCATAGGGAAGCACTCGACTAACTGCCCTTGTGGGCCATTACAAGCTTAGGCAATTTCCTTCAAAGGTGAGAATCAAACCCTGTAGCCTTTGCCTGGGAGATAAACACGTTAACCATTATGCCAATACAGAAATCTAAAGAGTCAACTAGTGCTTTTTGCTTTTAACTTATTTATTGACCAGGTAATCTCACAGAATACATTTATTCCTTTTCAGGGGAGAACAAAGAGCACTGTCTGCATAACTGACTTGCTCTAAGTCACATAGTATACAAATGAAGGTTGAAGGAATCAAACTTTGTATGCTGGGAGCAGGAAGCCGCTTATTAACAGTTTAGAGCTGTAGTAATCTGCACAACTGCCTTTTAATCAGCCTTTTCTTCAAAGGTCAAACAGCCCCTAGGGGGAAAACAAGCACAGTGCCAAACTATAACAAAAGCCATCTCAAATGTTGGATTTACTAGTTGTATATAACAGACTAAATATATACCTCTGATGTCTGATTACCAGGTAAGTGAGAGAAAAATAATGAGCACAGTAATTTCAACATCTTGCCACTGGACATGTATACATACACCCCCGATCAATGACTGTTTTACACAAATCATGTAATTACCATTTGCTTTCATATACAGCATGTCCTCACTTACACACACACACACACACACACACACACACACACACACACACACACACACACACACACACACGCAGCAAATTCTGGCAATCACCTCTCAAGTGTGGCTGCCAAAAGTGGTGAAATAACAGCCACAGCAATGTATTTCCATTTAATGGCCTACATTAATTACTAAAAAAAATAAATACATACAAATATATAGTGCTCTGGGCAGTGTTCACTGTTACTACTGTCTACAGATTAATCTGATTTCCTGTTAGGAAAAAGTGAAACAAAACGAACAAAAAAAACCCCTACCCAACCCAAGAAAAATCAATGATCACTTTATTGTGATCATCCTTGTCTCTTGCTTTCATCCACTGACTGCCCTCAGATAGGCAAAAACTTTTGCTGATCACCTGTAATCACAAAGTGGTAAAATAATAGTCACAACAGTGTGTTTCTAGCTGCAGCAGTAGGGCTCTAGAATGACCATTGTCGTTACAGGCACCTCTTTACCAATTCATTGTCATAAAACATGTAAAAAATCTAGACAGCTGTGAACAGTATCTGTTATTTCCACTACCCATATTTTGATCTGGTTTCCTGCCAGAAATTAAAATAAAAAACTTAGAAAAACACACTTTCATTGAAGATTCACACATTCAGATTATACAACTAAAGACTTTCAACCAATCACACGTGCTTAGACTGCAATAATAGGATATGGATTGGATACCCATCACCTGTTACTGGGTTCAAGGGGCTAAAGTGAAAAGACATGTACATGACAGTCCATTTCAGGGTAACATTTCCCATTGATGTCAATGGTAAATTGAGGGTAAATTATTTGGCTAGTAAAGTTATGGTACTAAGCAAATAGTTATCTTGCAGATATGCTTCAAAAGACATTTATTTTCTTATTTTAAAATCAACGTCATGTAGATTTTAAAATAAGAAAAAAGCAATACAATAAAATGTTGCAAACACAGCACAAGTGGATCAACTGTGCAGTGCTGAATACATTTGCAATCGGCAGGCAAGGGGTTAATCAACTCAATGTCACACTGCAGCATGCTAGAGAGAATGGCCTGTTTTCCTAGGAAGACAAACAGGATTCCACTTTTCAGCAGACAAAAAGAAGAAACAAAGTCAGCACACACTAACCAAAAGTGACAAAATACTCATTGAAGGACTGCCGCAAATGCATTTTTGCTCTCACACACACAAACACGGGCCTGTCCATATGCATAAATAGAATAACACACATTGCTTGCCATGATTGAGTTATAGTACAGTTCTTGATTTTCAAGAACTTCAGCACAATCTAGACATTGAAGTTTACCAGGGGTTATAAACAGATAACATTTTCAACAAACAGAAGAAATGTATAGTGCACACAGGTATTCACTTGAAACATGGTATCCCAGATTAAAACTGACAAAACACTCAGGGAAAGACCAGCACCACACGTTCTGTCTCTGTTGCTGTCTCTAGCGCACATACACACAAAAAGTACAGTTTTGTACCTACTATAAATGTAGATGTTCGAGTGCTAATACAGCTGCAGTAATCACAGATGGGTTTTCTGCCGTCAGGCGGGTCCTCGGTCGGCCGAATTCCAAAGTCTAGGTCCGGCGTCGGTTGTTGTCGCTTTCTTTCCTGACGTCAGTGAGGCAGGGGTATACAAGACACAGCCGACGCCATTTTCTTCAGTCTTTCTTGCCCCAGATGTCAGGTGCCCCCAGAAGGAAGGCAATACATAAATTATATTTATATATATGCAATGCAATATAATCAAAAATCAGTAGTTGCAAGCAAATATACCATAGAAGGATAACCCAATCAGGTTGTATGAAGAGGGTTAGGCCCTAGGCCTTTACCAAGAGGGGAAGGAGGGAGGGTAACCTGTACTGCAGCTGTATTAGCACTCGAACATCTACATTTATGGTAGGTACAAAACTGTACTATGTTCATCGTGCATACAGCTGCAGTAATCACAGATGGGTAGAATCCCAAAGCTACGCACAGGGTGGTAGGCACTAGGTGGAACTGGGATGAGCCAGAATGCCCTGCAACACAGCAGTGGCAAAGCCTGCTCTAGTTTTGGAATATAAAGGCAGGTGGTAGTGTTTTGTGAAGGTATGCACAGAACTCCAAGTGGCTGCCTCCAAAATATCTTTGGTAGGAACTCCTCTAAGGAAGGCTGTAGAGGTAGCTGTGGCCCTGGTGGAGTGGGATCTGATGCCTGTAGGGACAGATTTTCCATGATAGGAGTAACAAAACCGTATGCAGTGGCCTATCCATTTTGAAATTATCTGTTTGGTAACTGGCTTCCCTTGATCTCCTACAACGTAGGACACAGAGTTGTTCTGATTTCCTGAAAGGCTTTGTTCTGTCCAAATAATAACGTAGCTGTCTATGGATGTCTAAGGAGTGTAGCAGCCTTTCCCCTTTGTTTTGAGGATTGGGGTAAAAGGTAGGTGTATGGCTTGATTTAAAGCTACCCTGGATACCACTTTAGGCATAAATGACGGGTTGGTTCGAAGGGAAACCCTGTCCTGATGGAAGATGAGAAAGGGCTGCACAGCCATGAGGGCTTGTAGTTCCGAAACCCTACGAGCTGAAGTAATGGCCAGAAGGAAAGCTGTTTTCCAGGACAAATATTGCAAATCTGTTGAGGCAGCTGGTTCAAAGGGAGGCAATGTTAATTTTTCTAGAATGTAATTAAGATCCCAGGCTGGCATTGGTTGTTTCCTTGGTGGTCTTATATTCTTAGCCCCTCTGAGGAACTGTCTTAAGAGTGGATGAGAGAATAAGGGTGGATCAGTGTTGAATTCTGCAGAAATGGCTGAGGCATGGATTTTTATGGAGGAAAATGAAAGTCCACTGTTCAGCAGCTCAGCTAGATACTGTAATACCTGAGGCAAATTCAGTTTTCTAGGATCCTGGCCTTTTTTCTCATTCCAAGAGCAAAACCGTTTCCATTTTGCGGAGTAAGCCTTTCTAGTAGATGGCCTTCTGGCCTCCAAAATGACATCCTGCACCTCTTTGGGGAGTAGGGTTCTGTTGTGTTGTTAAGGAATTTTCCATGCAGCGAGATTGAGTGTTTTCAACTGACTGTGAAGAGTTTTGTAGCTGTGCTGAGTCAGTAGAAGAGGCATTAGAGGTAGGGGCCAGGGAGGAGTATGCGTTAGGCTCCTCAGGAGTGGGTACCAGTGTTGTCTTGGCCAGTCTGGAGCAATCAGTATCATCTTCGGTCTGTCTGCTCTTGCTTTCAAGAGCACCTTGGGCAGAAGAGGCAGAGGTGGGAAAGCGTTAACTGCCCATGCTGCCCAACTGAATGAAAGGGCGTCCACTCTCCAGGCCTTTGGATGAAAGGTCCTTGAACAGAACTTTTCGAATTGATGATTCCTGTGGGAGGCGAAGAGATCTATGTCTGGCCTTCCCCACGCTTGGATTATCTTTGTAAACACTTGAGGATGCAACTTCCATTCATGTGGATCTGTCATATTTCTGCTTAGATTGTCTGCCAGCGTGTTTTCCAAACCTGGCAAGTACTGTGCTTGAAGTTCGATTTGCCATTCCAGAGCCAAGTTCCAAAGTGTCATGGCTAGTCTGAACAGGGGGTATGAATGTGTCCCTCCTTGTTTGTTTATGTACCACATTACTGTGGTGTTGTCTGTTCTTATCAATAATTGTCCTGGATGCAGGAGGTCCTTGAAAGCTGTAATTGCATTTATCACTGCTAGCATTTCTTTTTGATTGATGTGAAGGTGCTTTTCCTTTTGGGACCATTTGCCCTGAATGCACCTGTCTGTCATGTGCGCCCCCCAGGCGTAATCTAAGGCGTCTGTTGTGATGACTTGATTTGCTTGAGGCTTGCAGAATGGGAGACCTGTGTTTGTTTGACATGCTTGGGCCCACCATAGAAATTCCTTTTGCAAACATGGAATTATTGGTATTGTTGTTTCCAAACTGTGGCTGTGTTGAGACCAAAGGTTTTTTAGGTACCATTGAAGTTTCCTCATATGCAACTTTGCACATGGGCTTAAAAGAATGCAAGATGCCATAAAGCCCAGAGCCTGCAGGATTTTCCTTGCAGTAAGCCTGGTACAATTTGCTAGTATTTTGAAGTACTGAGTTAGTTGCCCCTGTTTTTCTGACGTAAGATAGGCCATCTGGGTGTTTGTGTCCAAGTTGGCACCCAGGAAAGTTATTTTCTGAGATGGTGTTAGCCTGGATTTCTCTTTGCTGACTGTGTATCCCAGAGAATTCAGTAACCATGTTACATAAGCCAGATGTTCCAGAAGTATGTGCTTGCTGTCCGTTTGGATCAGGCAGTCGTCCAAATAAGGGTAAATTTGTATCCCTTGAAGTCTGCAGTAGGCAATTACTGATGCCAGGCATTTTGTGAATACGCTGGGCGCAGTAGATAAGCCAAAGGGCAATGCAGAGAATTGATAGTGGACTGAACCTGCAAGAAATCTGAGGTATCTTCTGCAGCTTTGTCTGATTGGGACATGCAGGTATGCCTCCTTGAGGTCCAGTGTTACCAGCCAAAACTCCTTGCCCAGCATGGGAAGAAGCTGCTGTAATGTGAGCATCTTGAATTTTGGTACGAGTAAGAATGTGTTTAGGATGGATAAGTCCAAAATGGGTCTCCAGTCGGTTCCTTTTCTTGGTACCAGAAATAGCCTGGAATAAAAACCTTGACCTTGTTCGTGTGTAGGTACCTCTTGAATAGCTTTCATGTCTATGAGCTTTGAAATTTGTAGTTGTGCCTCTGCCTTTTGATTGTGTGGCAGGTTTGGCATGCCTCTCATTTTTGGAAGAGTGTGAAAATGAAATCTGTAGCCTCTGTTTATAATGTCCAGGATCCATTTGTCTGTTGTGACAATATGCCAATTTCTTGTAAATAATGCCAGCTTTCCTCCCAAGGGTGCTGCCAGCTGACACTTGCTTGGCATGGAAAGGAGGAAGTCATTGGGTTTGTTTCCTGTATTGTTGTGCACTGTCTTTGCCACCTCTTGGTGCTGGAGTCTGCCATTGCCTGCCTCTATATGATCCTTGTGATTGTCCTCTGCCCCTTGTGCGCCTGTATCTACCTCTTTGGGGCTTGTCCGTGGCTGGAAAGGACCAGTTTTTTGAAGGCCAATTTCTGCTAAAACGTGGTGGTTGAACCTGTAGAAAAGCTTTGACAGTTTGCATAGATTTGGCTTTTTCTTCCATTTTCCGTAGTATCTCCTCAGCATTAGTACCAAATAGCACATCCTTTTGTAAAGGAGCATCTAGAAGTTTAGCTTTCACATGATCAGGCAAGATTTGTTCCCTAAGCCAGGCATGTCTACGAAAGACTGATCCTGTAACAGCAGCTCTACTTGAGGCCTCTAAGGCATCATAGCCACATTGTAAGGTGTGTTTACCCACTTGTTCTGCACTATGCATCATATCCTGCAACTCCTTCAAATCTGGTTGTTCAGGTTGAGACATTTTATCTCTTAATTGTGATAACAGAAACTGCTGATATTTAAGCATATGGAACTGACAATTTAAGGCCCTCATGGCTAGGGTGGCCGAGGTATATACCTTTTTTCCCCACCTTTCTAAGGATCTTGACTCTCTTTCGGAAGGTAGTGGATTCTTAGCAGCAGAGGCCTTCATTCCCTTGGGGCCTTGAGAAATGGTTTCAGGGTCAGCATTATGGCTTTTGTAAAGAAATTGGTGAGAGTTAGGAACTCTGTAGTACCTATCAGGCTTGACTGGGGCAGGAGGCAGGGAATCTGGATTAAGGCAAGCCTCCGAATAAACATCATCAAGTATGTCCAAAACAGGAGGTATCGCCAGAGGTCTGTGTTGAGGTAACAAAAGAAATTCTCTAAGTCTTTTCTTGGAATCAGAAAAGTCTTGGCCTTTCCAATGGAAGTGTTCCCTCAAGGTGTGCAAGGTTTCCCCAAAAGAAAAATCCTCTGGAGGAGATACAGAAGGAATGGACTGCTCTGCATCAGAATCTTCAAAAGGGGAGTAAGAGTGTTCCTCTACATCAGAATGCTCTGAAAAAATGGAGCCCTGATCAGAAGAGGGAGAATCTTCCTCCACTCTGGGTCTCTTGTCTGGAGGGGGTTGGGAACCCCTGATAAGAGTAATTAAATACTCAGCCATGTTTAGCATCTGCTTTTTAGGCATGGGGCCTGGAGATGGGCCCTGTGCAACAGGCCTCTTGGGATGCCTGGCTGATTTGGACTTAGTAAAGGCCTTAATGGAAAAGGAAGATGAGGGTCTAAAGACACCATGGGTGGAAGTGGACCCGTCCACATTAGGAGGCTCAACGCTCACAGTGGTTTCGGTGGTTGTAGTCTGGGTATGGGCCGAGGTACCTGCGGACTCGGTTACAGAAGACACCGCCAAAGAAGTGTCGTCGGTAGTCAGGGACTGCATAGGCGTCTTGCTGAGAACCGGACCACGTGTAGCCGGTTTTGGCGTGATCTCGGTGGAGACCGCGGACCTCGAGTGTCGGTCCTTGTCCTTGCGTTTTTTGGACGACATTTTATAATCAAGGGCTTTACCAAAAAAGTGTTGGGCGAACTCTGCCCGACACTTAATAGTGCGTTTATTGAAAGTAGCGCAAAAGTGACAGCCCGAGACGTCGTGGTCTGGGCCTAAACAAGGTATGCAGAGGGAATGGAAATCCTTATGCGGTATTTGCTTCCCACAAGAAATACAATTGTTAACTTTTTCTGACATCGGTCTGAGGCAAGAAAAGTTTCCCCAACGGGGTACTTAGCTTTAAAGAAGACTTCAGTTTCCAATTTTTCGTAAATTTAGGAGCTAGCCGACCGGCACTTGCGAACTGCTTCTGCTTCGGGCACCGCGCGGCAAAAAAGACTGGGGAAAATGGCGTTGGCTGCATCTTATATACCCCTGCCTCACTGACATCAGGAAAGAAAGCGACAACGACCGACGCCGGACCTAGACTTTGGAATTCAGCCGACCGAGGACCCACCTGACGGCAGAAAACCCATCTGTGATTACTGCAGCTGTATGCACGATGAACATCTGCACATTACATGTATTCATACATACACACATGCACACATGTATATACATACTGCAGATAAAAACAACAAACAAACCTGTAAACATGGATACAGAAGATAAAACTCTATTTCAGCTTCACTGTCAAACCTACCCAAATGATGGCATTACAGCAGTACAAGTTCTATTTTTATATGCTTTAAATTTGACTCACCTAACTGCTGCATTTGCTGGCTTAACTCTTAGCAAGTCAGACAGACTAAAGATATAACAAATGGATGTGGCAAAGTGACCATGTTAGAGTCTGTGCTAATTTTATTTTATTTTTCTAGATAAAAAAAAATTGCTTACTGGGGCTCTTCCACCTCTCAAATATGCATATTCTGCAAATGACTTGATACTGCTGATGTTTCCTCTAATGATGTTGCCTGGCACAGTGAAGCTACAGATAAAAATGCTTCTGTACATCCTGAAATCTGAATATTCTGTGGCAACGTTTAGCAGTACAGTCCTATTTTTAGCAGCAATACACTGAGTTACAGAAGCATTTTTTCTGCTAGTAGTAGCTGGTGACAATAGTAGAAAATGGTGGGTGGGGTTCAAAACCCTGCTCAACAGCTTAAATCAGCCACTGTGATGTGTGAGGCTGAAATGAGATTGAAGAAAGCAATAATGGAAGGCAGCTTGACTTCATATTTGAAGTTTGCTGGTGCAAATTAATATTTTTATTACTGTGTAATGCATAACAGAAATACATCTCAACATAAACTCGGTGACCTGCTGGTCATGTTAGAGCTATGCAAAAAATGTCTGGAACTAGTACTCCATTAGCTCATCCCTCTAACAGCTTTGCAAAGCAATTTAGAATTAACTAGCGTTTCCTGATTTTCATCATTTAAGGAATATATCTTTGCTGCATCACCATGTAGGCTGTGTTACTATGAAGTACTCAATTCAGTGAAATGGACAACTTCAGGGATGCTCACACCTTGCTACATCTTTGCATCAAAATATTTAGATTTGCTACCTTAATATATTTATTTTTATTTACTAAGGCTTCAAGTTTTAATTGTATTTAAGTTTCCATTGATTAATGTACTTGATGTAACTTACTTGGATTTGCCAAGAGACTAGGGGGCATTCAGAAACCATGCATGGCTTTATGTGAAATAGTAAACCAGGAACAGTTAGAAGACCAAACAACAAATCCAACGCACTTGCAGAAGAATGTTAGTCCACTCCAGATACTGTAGTTCCAATTCTTTAATGTGGCACAAAAATAAAAAAAAACCAATTTGTTAAAAATATTAAAAAATATTTGTGCTTAAAAATGCATGTAAAAGTAAATAAATAACAGTGAAGTAAAATTTGCCAATACCTAAAAGTGCAAAAAATGCATTCCTGTCTACACAGCATGACATGAAATGTTTTATTTTGTATTGTATACTCCCTGTCTCTAATGGTGAATGTTGACAAGTATGAACACTAGTGGCACATGTTGCATCTGGACATACCATTCCTAACTGCATACTTGTACGTTCCATGATTAGCTTCCAGGATATTTTTCAAGTTGGGAACCTGTTTGAAAACTAGTAAAATAAAAAACTAAACTGCCAGTCAAAAGCTGTAATCTATGTAGCTGTATGCCAACAATGTTCAGCATTCTACATAGGAAAGACTGACAGGAAGTTCAGAGAAAGAGTTTACGAACACCTGTACCATATAAAGAAAGGGAGCCAAGAGAATGCCCTAAGTAGACACAAACAGGAACATACGAATCACACATTTAAATTCAAGGCAATAGATAGTGTTAACTCTGATGGGAGAGGGGGCCAAAATCTTTATATTTAGAAAGGTTAGAATTACTTTGGCAACTCACGACTACGACTTGTGCTTACCCTGGATTAAATGAGGTTTACTCTATTTCTTGCATTTTAAAAAACCTCCAGAGGTAACTGATGTGATGAAGTGTAGAACCCAACTAGCTGTGCCAAGTACACATCAGTAGTTACACCATAAGTCAATATGTATGTGTTACTAACAGAAGTTCTAGTAAGCAATGTGTAATTCATATGTAGGATTTCATGCCATGCTATGTAGACAGGAATGTATTTTGTTAACGCTTTATTTATTTACTTTTACATGCATTTTTAAACACAAATATTTTTTAATATTTTTAACAAATGGGGGTCTATATAACATGAAGTCTGACTCACCACTTTATCACCCAAGACAGAAGTATATATTTAAATATACACTTGTTTGTATTAACAGGACCAAAATGTTTTTAAAAAAAAGAATTTATTCATTGAGTGGATTTTCATACCATCACTTAGTGTATTAGGAATAGCCTCACCCATTGGCTAACTAATAACATGATTGCATCATGGACTGTATTTAAATGTACTGGCTTTAGTGAATGATTTTACCTGAAGAAGTCTTACAACCAGGTGGGACGAAAAGCGCTTTGTATTCACCTTTGTTTTATCATTTATTCTCATATATTTTTTATTTTTGTGCTACATTAAAGAATTGGAACTACAGTATCTGGAGTAGACTAACATTCTTCTGCAAGTGTGTTGGATTTATGTGAAATAGCACGGTGAGCTGTCAGAGACAAAAGTAGCACAACAGTACGACTGTGGAAATAGCACAGTACGCAAATAACTGCATAATGGTATACAAATGAGAGACACTGCATAGACAAGTGATGAAATCAAACATGACAGACTGCATTAAAATATACATTTAGTATGAAAAGCCATAATGATCATCTGTCCTGAGCACCAGGATTTTCTAGCGTACACACACATCACCCTTGCTATTTTGCTAGAAGTAACATTGGCATTAGCACAACAAAAAATATTAGATGCCACTATTGGGACCAGTATCCATGATGATGCATGTCACTATCCCATGAGTTAAAGATGCCAGCTGCTGATGTATCATTACTTCCACAACCAGGATATTGCCAACAACTATTGTGTGGAGTACACTTGCTTCTATATAGGCAAGACAAATAGATCCCTTGTACTGTGTACATAATTTTGATGAGTGTAATGCTTTGGCCAAACATTATATGGAATATGGCAGTGACCATATTTTTGGTTTTAGGGTTGTTGAAACTTTGACTCAAGACAAGCATGGGGGTGACTTTAGGAACTACACAGAAAGCAGTGAACTTTCTTGGATCATTACTATGCAGGCGTTTAAGTTTCCAGGCGTCAATGGCAGAACTTCCATTAAACCTATCCTAAAAGCTAGGGGGCTCTTTAAATAACATCCTGTTGTTTTAATGTATGTCTCAGTGCTTGTTTTCTAATGGATGTTTTGAATGGTTAATTGATGATGCTCTTTATTTAACTGTTCAGTTGTTTTGTTACATTTGGTCTGATGAAGCACAGTGAATGAGTGAAAGCGCTTACCTCTTCAATAAAACTGCTACGAATTATATTGGTTTTAGCTGTGTTTGGTTGCTGCTATTTTCTTTTCTACATTTCTAGATGAATGACTGAATTTCACACATTCTTATAACCCTACTACAGTGGAACTGTTGAACTGCTATACTGACCTCATTATTGAGAGGGATCTAATCCCACAGCATCTACAAGGAAAGTCTACAGGGTTCAATAATTCCTCATATTGTGCCTTCTACCATCCAGCAAAGCCTCCACTACAGTCTAATGTTTCTATAATTTCTTTTGTAGAACAGTCTTAGTGAAGTCTCCCGTTCCTTCCTGAATTGTCAGAACATTTGATAAACCTCTGAGGCCATCTAAAAGTCATTTTAATCGCCCTGCTAAACTCCTCTCATACCCAGGCATTCCATTTGGAAAATGCTGCAAGTGTAGCCTTCCTGACCAAGAAAAACATATTGATTGTATACACAAGACCCTCCCCATCTATAACCTGCTGGCTTCAATCACAACTGGCACCCAACAGCAGGTCCTAGGGTTGCTACTGAGACAATCACCTTTTGGTCATAGTTCCTTGCTACCACTTAAGCTTTTCAGGCAATAAGTAGAGTTTATTCAAACTTTATTTCCCAACTCTCCCTCAGTATATGGGACAGTCTCTTGTGCAGGGAGAAGGTAAACTTATCATATGATATGCACGCACATGTATGTGTGTATTTATATATATATATATATATATATATATATATATATATATATATATATATATATATAAAAGCACAAATGCATACATACATAAACACACACACACACACACATATATATATATATATATATATATACTCCAAAGGATAAAAAGGTCATAGTAAAAATTCTAAGACCCAGCTAAGCTAAAGTCTTACTGTGCAGCACCTTAAGTCTCCTGTAGTTGAGCCATAGGACATATGCAAATGACCCCTTAATGAAATACTAGTCTTTAAGCTATATAGTTTCTGAATGCCCTTGCCTTTTCACAATAAGTCTTTACTGGCACATTCAAGCAAATAAAGCCAGATCCCAAAAGCTTTAGAAATGTCATGTTTAACTCTTTTTCTAAGCTCATTAATAAAGATTAAGTGAATTGTTTGGCTACACCTTGGAAACATAAAGCTTAAGACCAAGCCTGTTGTCCACAAACATTAAAGTGCCTTCAAATATATTCCAAATAACATTCTAACAAAAGTGCACACATAAAACACAAACTATTCAGTAAAATTTTCAAGAAAGATCCAGCTAAGCTAGAGTCTTTACTGTATATTATTTAAATCCTCTTGCAGTGGAGTTTCATGGGATATATGCAAATGAAATCATGTAGCTGAAATACTGATATGTTTTAAGGGTCATTTGCATCCCATGGGCTTCAAGAAAGATGCTACACATTTTGAAATATTCTTTTATACATTCCTAGATTCAAAGATTTGATTCTGAAACTTACAATCAATGACCGTAAAGAAGCCTGACTACAGTTAACATATTATTATATTTTGGACTTTACATAGGTATAACTACATACATACACAAACACAGCTCTGAACAACCTTATTAACTGGCACCAAATTTTTCCTCCAGTGTTGGTGTAACCATTGATCAGATTTTTGGGAGAGGGATGCACCCTAAAAGTCACTTTATCTAATTATAATCACCTCTAGGACTGCACCAACACTGTAGATACACAGCACTCCTGAGTGAAAGGACTATGGTTAAAAGTCTTTTGTTAAAGTAAAATGCTTCCTATACAAATTACTTTGAATAAAGTTCATGTTAAAGCATAACTACATAATACTGGAAGGTGGTGTGTTGTGTATCTGACATTTTTTTTTCTACTACAGATATTTAGTTTTAGTATTAGATTCCCTGATCTGGTGCTAGATCCCCCAGAGTTACAATCCAGACACAGACTTTCAAACAGAACCAGATCAGACATTGCCCTATGAATCAGACAAAGAACAATGTTAAGTAACCTACAGACAATGACAATTCCTTAAGCCTTTTTGAGCAGTTCCAACCCTGTGTTTTTCAGTAAGGAATGTTTTTAATGTTTCATGTGGCTTGTTCAACATCTATAATAAGCAGCCAGCTTTTTTATCCTTTGCAAACAGCAGTGATATAATGAGCTCCCTGGAGTGACCAGTCATGCCACATAGGATTAGACAGGCTTCAGAATATACCTTTCTTGCTTATGTACATACACACGAATTTCAATAACTACCTACCACTTTCTCTAGATCCTCAATGATATGTTTTTTAATGAATTAGCAATTTATTATGTAATTATAAATGATGTCCCTCCCACCCATGTCTCATGTTGCTACATTTACTGAAATTACTATTAGGTAATTACTATTGCACTGGTTATACTTTTTTTTTTTAGCCACTGAGAACTTTGCCAGGTTTTATTTAGGTAATTATGTTATTCACTTTGCAATCATCAGCCTATCATCTGGTCGTCCACAGTTCATTTCCCCCTTCAGTACTGAAAGTGAATACTCTATGATTGAATGGTCTCAGCACAGGGCCCTCTAGATACCTGTGACACACCCTGTTGGGATATACAGGTAATCCTTCCTCAATATGGCATTCTGTGTCTTCTTGCTTAACCACAATTTTACGCATTTAATGATACAATGACTTGATATTTAAGTTTTTGCACACTCTTTACCCTGTTGCCCATCAGCCACCTCCCAGCCAACTGGTTCATTCCTTCCTCATCACCAGGGTGACGCAGGTCAACTGGGAGAGGCCATTTTCTACACAGCCATTAAGGGTGGTTTGAGGGTTTTCCTACTATTACTACTACAGTCTGTTCCCTGCATATACCAAGCTTATGAAGCAGAAAGAGGATGTGCAATGATTTGTTGGTACTAGTCATCCCTCACTTCCACAAGGGATTCTGCCAACAAGTAGCCTCGCTCCCCCACCCCTCAAACATGGGAAGTGGTTTTCCCAGTCTCCACAGGAGAAAATGCACTTTGCTATGTGCACCCTGATCACCCACTATCCTCCTCAACCCACTAGCAGGAAAAGCAAGTGGCTATGTGCCTTAAGCCATCTCCCTCCCTGCCTGGCTCCCCCAGTGATACGGCACCAAATTCAACCTCTGTTGCCTGGGTCACAATAAGGGTACCATCTCTTTGCACCACAAAACCAAGCTAATCTGATTTTTAATACTTCATTTTTTTCTCTTATGTGGAATAGTGAATACCTTAAAGATATGCTAAGAACATGGGAATAGGTTATTTTGATTACAAAAATGGAAATTGGCTACTTCCAAATGGCTGCACACTGATCAACAGCTTAACTTCAGCTCTCCCAGTGGGAAAACATAAACTGAGAAGCAGACAGTGATACTGTCAGCTTGAGTAAAGTTCAGTTACTGGCTAGCACGTACACTGCCTGAATGACCATAAAGAAGAAACTAAAAGAGCTTCAGGGAAAATCAATTAGAAAAGGTGAAGATAAAACACTGATGGGGAAGAATCCTGTAGCTGATCTGCAAAAAGCAGTTCAAGCTCCAACTTTGATGCATGACATGGCTTCCAGTAATCTAGAAGAAAAAATAAGTAAAATGTGCTCAGAACTGATTAAGAAAAGAAACACTAAAGGAGTATATCAATTCAAACAAGAAAGGGCTAGAAAAACTGAAAGAAGCCTTACACATATTCATATGAGCTGATAAAGCTGCAAAAATCAGAGGTCAAAATAAAGAAAAACCTGGCTGTGTACGACACTGCTCAAGAACAGATTTTTGAAAAAACAAAATGGTAGAATTAGAGAACAAAGCACAAAGGGAAAATTGGAAATGTTCTGCTGTACCAGAAATTCTAGAAGGAACAGACTATTAATTTTATGAAGGCACAAATAAGCAACTGGACTGGTATTCCACAGCAGAAACTGTTAACTGAAAGGGCACACTGTGTATGCTCCAAATCTGGCAATGAGAAAGCAGCCAATACCTTTATTAGTGAAGATGCAAACTTACCAGCGGAAAAAGTTGGTCCCGACAAAACTATAGCAATAGGGCAAAGTATTAAGAGTTGGAGACAGAAGATTGTTTCTGGAAAATGATTATTCATTGTACAACAGGCAGGGGGAGAAACATATTTTTTTCCAGTAATCAGGGAATGTCGAGAGGCAGGTGCGAGATTCAAGATGCTTTATCCAGCAGTCTTCAGAATATATTTTTTCCTGAAGGATCAAAGTCATTTTTTGATGCAAAACAGGCTAAGAATGAAATGCAAAAGTTTGTTTTACAAAAAATGTGCCATCAAGCAGAAAGATACTCTGCTTCTCATTCTTCTGATAATAAAGCTTTCTATATTTTTACTTTGAGGTAGAGTTTTCTAACTTTCTGCTCCTGTTTGCACGATGTAACTGTTTACTTGGTAGTAGGTACTAGCACTGCTACCTGGGTTTGCTTTATTGTGTTTTATTTTTAACTTCCTGTAGAGTTGTTGACATTACTGGGGCTGTGGATGCTCCCATCCAACTGGACAGGAACTTGTACTGCTTACAACTGTTTATTTGATAGTAGCTGCTAGTAGTTTTTCCTGGCTTTTTGCCCTTTTTACTTTGTAGCAGAGTTTTCTAACTTTATGCTTCTGTTTGCACTGGGGTAATTTATCTGTCTAGTAGTAGGTACTAGCAGAGTTCCCCAGCCTTCTGCCTTTTTTACTTTGTGGTAAAATTTTCAAACATTTTACTTCTTATTGCTTGTACTGTTTAGAATCTCTCCTCTGGTTAGCACAGGCGAGTACACATTTGGGACCTGTAGATCAATGTGTGTATATACCTTTAAGAAGCTATCCAAGGGCTTGCAGAAGTGTATATATACTGAGCACATGCAAGCTAGAGTGCCATTTTGTAGTAAGCAGTTGAGATGCAAGCATGTATTTATACAGTCTGCCTGTTAACTAGTTTATTTGTATTTAATGATGCTGCTATCCATCCTGATGTGTTTCTATGTATTAAAGCATCTAAATGAAAAACCCATCCTTCTTGTCATATGTGTTACAGATGAACGAGCAACATGGTGTCAGAAGCAGCATGTCTAAAGGACAAGGAATCAGAAAACGGCATATCCAAGGGGCATGAAGTTGAAGGCAGATTGGGTAAAATGACTTGAGGCACTTGCTTAGAGTTGGAGGAAAATACATGAGACAATCATCCCTAAAATGTGCAAACTTTGCAAAGCAGGTCAGAAACGAATTTCAGGTATTAAAACTTGCTCACCACTATTTCTTTTTGTATAACATGAAATGGGGCATACAGAACGTTCTAAATGATATTCGTATAAACAGATATGTATCATACTGATAAAATATTCGGATTCCTAGGGAAATGTTTGAAATGAAGTCCAAACTGCATAAAGCTAATAAAATAAGGGGAAACGACTGCATTTTCGCAAAGCATGTATTTTTCTTATGAAGCAAAGATATCTGAGTTATCAGAAGTGTATTAAGTGTTCGCAAATGTCTGCAGTGCTACAGTAAATTTATTTCACAGAATACAGCCATTACACAGCATATTTTACAAAGTGCAGTATTTCAAAGAATTTATTGTGCATTTGAATGTTATTACAAGCTCACAAAACTGTACATACTTACAAGGGCCATATTTTCAGTGTGTTTGGGTATACTTTGTGGGCATGGCAGACGTATTTTGAAAACCCTATGCACTTGTGTTTGAGAATAATATCGCTGAGAACTAGAGTGTGTTTGAGCAGGAGTACGACATTTTCATACAGGTTGCATTTTCTGATAAAATTACCATACAAAGGCATTTATTCTGCTTAATTTCGCTGGGTCAGAAAGGGAACGCTCTTTCGTATATGCACCTGCTATCCATACTGGAGAGGGGGAAAACCATCAGACTGTTATACAGACTAAGTCAAGTGAGGACCCAGAGTGCTTAAGATGTAAATTTAGAGAAAACTGTAACCCCCCAGGCAAATATTCCAATGGAAAGGCACTTATTTTACACAAGGGATCAAAAGTCTGATGAAACCTTTGGCAGCATATACAACTGTCCTGAGAAATAAAGTTAAAACATGCAGATTTGGTGATTTAAGGGATGAACTGATAAAGGACAGATGTGTGTGGTATAAAAGATGATGTTGTGAGAAAGATTTTGCTTCGTGACAGTGATTTAACTTTGAACAAGGCCATTGAGATTTGTCAGATATACAAGCTCACAGAAAAGCACACAAATATGCTTACACACGAGAACAGCTCTAGAAGGCACAGTGATAAACTTCATGTTGATAGTATGCGGCATGTTGTTAAAAGAAACAGACCCAAGCACATGGCAGCAACTGTTACCCCTGCAGCACTCACTGGTAAACGCCAGAGCTTTCTAGCAAATTCCAGAGTTCGCACAGTCTCAGTGAAGCATAAGAGTGAGTCAGCAAACTCAAAGCATGGGCCCCAACCTAGTTTCATTGCCAAATGTCGTAATTGTGGAGGAATCCATGAATTTAAAACAGGAAAAATGCTTAGCTTTTGGTCAACAATGCCACATAGCAATAAATGGAATAATTTCAAAAGGTTTTGTAAATCAAAAGGCCTACATTCTTTTATTAAAAGGGAACTTTTTAAGAAAAGAGTTGATCAGTTAGACAATGGCAGTTCTATTTATGTGAATGGTGTGTCAGTACTTTATGAAATGGTCAATGCAGTAGATTTAAGGGCAAAGAATGAAGTATTTTGTACTGCCTGGATAAAGGGCAAACCCAGAGACCTCAAAGTTGATACAGGTTGCAAGTGTAATATTATGTCAGCAGAAACATGTTCCAGAGTGTGTCATGGTGAAAGGCTTGATTTGGCAAGGTGTGCAAAACTTGTTGCTTATGGAGGTGAAGAAATTCAAACCAAAGGCTCAGTAGTGCTTTCATGTTACTCTGTTGAAAGAAGCTACGACTCATTATTAGGGCTCAGAGACGGTTTAAAAATGGGACTGCTTTCATTTAATTGCAAGTCTATCATGATAGCTTAAAAGACCTCTACTCTAATTTTGCCCAGTACATTTTTTCCTACCTATGCTGATCTTTTCGAAGACAAACTAGGCAAGGTTCCAGTTGTGTACTCCATGAAGTTAGACCCAAAGGTCAGTCCAGTTGTCAAGCCAGCATGTAAAGTTCCAATAGCCATGCAGGACAGAGTCAAAGCCAAGTTAGATAAAATGGCAAGTCAAGGTGTGATTTGTCCAATTGAAACTCCAACTGAATGGGTGTCTTCCATGGTGGTAGCTCACAAGAAAAGCTCAGATGACATCAGACTATGTATTGACCCACGAGATCTGAGCAAAGCACTAAAAAGACCTCATCATCTAATGCACACAGTCGAAGTTGCTGCCTTAATACCAAATGCCACTACATTTTCTGTCTTAGATGCAAAGAGTTCATTTTGGAAAATTCAGCTTGACAAGAAATCATCATTGCTCACTACTTTCAGTACCCCGTTTGGCAGGTACAGATTTTTGAGAATGCCATTTGTGATAAATTCTGCAAGTGATGTCTTTCAACATGCAATGGAGCAAAATTTTTCTGGGTATCTTTGTGCTGTTATAGTAGACATACTGGTAGGAGGTCATGATGAAGCAGAACATGACAGAAACCTCAGAAAAATTCTAGAAAGGGCACGTCAAGTGAATCGTAAGCTCAAGGCACAGAAATGCAAGTTCAAGATACAAGAAGTCTCTTATGTTGGTCATTTACTTACAAGCACAGGCCTAAGAGCAGACTCATCAAAACAACCAGACATTCTTGAGATGCCAGCAGCAGACAATAATCAAGCCCTGCGACATTTTCTTGGCTAGGTCAACTACCTAGGCAAGTTCATTCCAGACTTAAACCAACTATCAGCACCACTCAGAGAGCTTACACGTAAAGACGTATCCTGGTTTTGGTTATTGCAACATCAAAGAGCATCTGAAGTCCTGAAACAGAAAATTGCTAGTCCATCAACACTCAGATACTATGATGTTCACAAGCCAGTAAAATTTCCTATGATGCTTTGAAATTTGGTCTTGGTGCAATCATTCTACAAGAGGATCAACATATTGCCTATGCATCGAGAACTCTTACCCAAATTGAAATGCAGTATGCCAAGATTGAGAAAGAGCTTTTGTCAATTGTGTTTGCATGTTCAAAGTTCCATGATTATTGTTTATGGTAGAACTATCCAAATCAAAACAGACCACAAAACTTTAGTCACTATCTTGAGAAAGCCTATGCATTCTGTTCCAGCCAGGCTGCAACATATGATGCTGAGACTGCAAAAGTATAATTTTAATCTTGTCTACAATAAAGACAAACTTTTTTATCTTGTTGATACATTACCCATATCGCCCAGAAACACCACAAAACACCATGAGAATGAGAACCTTGATAGTCATGGAAGTGAGAAATTTTTCTTCAACATCTCTTGATGAGCTAAAAGATCACACAGCCATAGATCCAGTTTTACAAAGGCTCATCCATTTTATCAATCAAGGTTGGCCTTCAAAGCAATCTAGTTCACCTCAAAAAGTGCAACCTTATTCTCCATACAGAGATGAGATTTTGGCTGACAATGGTATCATTATGAAAGGTCGAAAAGTGATTGTTCCAAATTCCTTGCAACCTGCATACATTACTATCTTGCATCATGCTCACCCAGAAATTGATTCTACCAAAAGAAGGGAGACAGACTTAGTATTTTGGCCTTCTATGTCACTAGACGTTGAGAGAGCACTTTTATAATAGTGCAAAGCCACATCAACAGAAGGAACCACTTCAGCTTAACCAGATTCCGGAACTACGTTGGTCAACAGTAGCCACAGCCACTTTCGATTGGAATGGTCAACATTATTTGGTGTTAGTATTACTTTTACTCCATTTGGTTCAAGATTGACCTACTTCCCAACCTAGCATCCACGTCATTTTGCTGTGCATGGTAGACCACACAAAGTTATTTCTGACAATGTCACACAGTTTACAAGCCAACAGTTCAAAAGATTTGCTGAAGAATGGGATTTTACTCACGTCACAAGTAGTCCAGAGTACCCGCAGTCAAATGGTTTGGCAGAATGTGGAGTTCAAAGTGCAAAACAGTTACTACAGAAGTCAAAACGAGATAATAGTGATGTTTTGCTGAATCTCTTGAATCTCAGAAATGTTCCTCATGATAAACGTCTTGGTTCACCTGCTCAGAGACTTCTGTTGAGACAAACTAGAACCACATTACCAATCAGTAGTCAATTGTTGGTTCCATGTGTCAAGAACAATAGGTCAGTGAAAACCACTATGTTGAAGAAGCACCTAACCCAGAAGTCCTACTACAATAAGACCAGCAAACCACTCAATCCATTATGAGAAGGAGAAGTGGTAAGGATGCAAAGGTTATGATCAGATTGGTGTAGTGAAGAATATTGGTCCACAGCAGAGATCGTACTTTGTGGAACCAGAAGTAGCAATTTTTAGGTGGAATCGAAAGCATTTGAGACCGGTGTCCAAGCCTATACCACACCACATAGCCTGTGAGAAAAACTGTTCACCTCAGAGGGAGTTGTCCGGTGTTCCAATTTCAGAGGAAGCTCCAGAGGACATTCCCATTCCTTTGACAAATCCAGAAGTTCCTGATATGAGTTGTGCACCGCAGACTGTCCCTGTTGCTAAGTTTGGTCCAGATTGTTATGTTACAAGATATGGTCGCATCTCTAAACCCTGTAGCAGATATGAAGCAACTTGGACATGAACACTGTGTTTTGTTTCCAATGTATATAGTAATGCATGTCTATTTTTAATATTGTTTTTTCAAAGGGTAATCTTTTTAACAGGGAGAATGTAGATCAATATGTGCGTGTATATACTTTCAAGAAGCTATCCAAGGGTTTGCACAAGTGTATAAATACTGAGCACGTGCAAGCTAGAGTGCCATTTTATAGTAAGCAGTTGAGATGTAAGCATGTATGTATATAAGCTCTATTATCTAGTTCATTTGTATTTAATAATGCTGCTATCCATCCTGATGTGTTTTCTATGTATTAAAGCATCTAAATGGAAACACCAGCCTTCTTGTCATGTGTGTAGAGACAAAAGAGTGACACAGGCAACAGCTAATGCTTCTTTTTATGATTATTTTCTGTCTTATCGCCTGCCCTTTTAATGACAATGGAGTTGTTTGTTTTATTTTTTTAACCTCCTGGACAGTTGTTGATGCTCCCAATGGGACAGGAGGCTGTACTTCTTAAAAATGCTAACCCGGAAAGAGTGGGGGCTAGTGTCTTCACAATGCATGATAAAGTGATTGAGTGAGGAAGGGGTTAACTACGTCTTAAGCTTTAAACTTGTTATACTTTATTTGTCAAACATTCAGCAAAATTAGGATTCACTAAATTTGCATGTTTTGTAAGACCTTATAAAATCAAATTATATGTGCAGTGTAAAATGTATTATAAGCAAGGTGAAGCTAATACTTGTTCAAATTACACTAAACTACTGGAACTTGTGAAGGTCATTTGTAGCAAGACCTTTAGTGATAATAATAAATATCTTTGCAGTTGTCATTTTAGAAAGGCATTTACTACAATTTCTGAATACTTAATTGATTGGAAATCAACTTATCAGGGTTTGGATTGCCATAAATAGAATGTTAATCAGAAATAACTTCTGGACAACAGTGTGAATGGGAGTTTAGATAGGTTAGAGTCTCCAACAAAAATAAGAAGCTAAGGGTAAGAAAAGGAAGAAGGGGACAAGAAACTGTGTTGTGCAACTTATAAACAAAGATATGGCGTCTAAGTCCAAGAAAGTCATTGTTCCACTGTATTCAGCAGTCATCAGACCTATCACTAAGTACAATGTCCCCTTTGGTATGTTCATAACCAGGCATATCCAACAACTGAACATCCACAGAGGTTCCTTACTAAAAGAATACAGGGCATAAGTGAAATGTCCTATGCAGACCACCTCAAGGCCCCATCCCTATATTGTGTCTCCTACAGGCTTTTGAGGGGAGATCTATGCCTGGCAAGCAGGACATTGTCAGACTCCAGTTTGATGGACCTGTTGCATATCCACAAAACAAACAGCACCAGAATTACCCGTTCTAAAGACTTAAAACTTTCCTGTGATATAAATAGGACCTTCTGTAGAGATATATCCCAGAGACTACCACATCTATGGAACAGGCTCCCCCATCCATGTGAAGCATAGTTCCTCCCTAATCCAATTCAATTGCAACTTGGACAGTTGGATGGGAAACCAGAAATTCATCCCTGGTTTGACACCCATGTCTCTAATGAACACAGTTAACCTGCAAATGGTTCATCTTTCAGGCCCATGCTAACACTTATCAAGGGTATCAGAACTTGTCAAAGATTTAGGATGCATGGCTAGGCTTAAAAAGGCCCTTGTGGTTGTTAGCCTAGTAAGCACCTATACACCTATGATAACAAATGACACCTTTTTCTTTAGAGTCAGCTCATTATGCATTAAAATTCCTGGGTAAATTGCCAAAGACACCAGCTTCAAATCTCCATCTTCCAGCTTAATATTAGGTCGGATAAAAGAAACATCAGGAAAAATTGCTAGTGGCTTGCCATGCCAAAATTTCAGTTCTTGGTGTGTTTAGTCTTAACAGCTTTTCATCAGTCCAAGACACCAGTTAAGCAAGCCTCTATAAAATAACAAAAACATCTGATATTGCAAGACCAAGCCTAAAAGTGGACAATCTTCCTTACGAAGCCTACAGTCTCCTTGCAGTAATGCAAAGCCACAAAGCACTGACGATAGATACTTTAATGGCAAACAACTGCCAAAGGTCTGCTACACTCCAAACACCTTGAAGAGCATATGGCAGGCTGAGCTGTGCAGCCTTTTATTTGATACAAAAGATACAAGTGGGGGAAGATCTCACAGCAAAGAATTCCCTTAAATTTTTTTCTGGACCCCTCTGCGTGCACTCTAGCTGACCATCACTATCCCTTGGGGCATTGACGATATCAGTTGTTGGTTGAAATGGAGCTGTTGGAAGCGTCACATACGCTGTTCTGCATGTCAAGGGTTTTTTTGTATATCCTAACTGGGCAGAGTTGCTAACATCACATAAGACACAAAATACAATGTCCATCTCCAACTCCAAAATGCTAACAGCAATCTGTATTACCATTTTGGCACTGTAGCCATCACCAGAAACTCGAATGATCATGGGCAGAAATACCTTCCTCTCTCTCAGAGTGCATGATCCAGCAAAAAGCCAGTCCTTTTCTTACTCCCACTCCCAGCTCTTGTAGTTACCAATCTGTCAGTCGAAGTCAGTTTGGCTGGATCATAGTCAGAAATCCATCATAGCAGACATTTCCATTGACCAAAGCTTGCCAATTGTTGGTGAAATCTCTGAAAAGAAAATCTGAGAACGATTCAGCAGACTAAGCCTGCCCTCGTATTAGTGACCTGCCCTACTTTTTTTCCCTATCTGCAGCTGATCACCATCTGCCTCCAGCTCCTCTCCTTGTTCACCGGGTCTGCGGGACCTATATTAGCTTCCCCAAAATTCAAAATGACCCGTGTCTGGGGTTGGTGAAGAAACAGGGGATGCTGGAGCAGCATCATAACGCTCCTGGGGTGAATGCTTTAACTCCAGTCTCCCCACAACAGCCTCGCATCCACATTCATTCTTAATATTGGTGTAAGAATTGAAAGGACTGTAGAATACTGGAATGAAAGTCTATCTTTTAACTACCAAGAACTGTGCTGAACAGGTGCCAGTCTCTCCTGTGTGTGCCAAATCTTCTTGTACCCTTAGAATAAAAGTCTGCATACACTGTAGTTCAGTTAAAAATTTTATTATGTACAGTAACAATACCCGAATGAAATCTTACTGTTTCAAACAACCATGCTAATAAAATGAAATAGAATGATAGCTTAATTATTATACTGTCTAGAGTTTCTATACTGAGAATTCTTTACTCATTATACTGTCCGTAGTTTTTATACTCAGAATTGTTCCTTCTGAACTAAATCTTGGCGGTCTGTAATGGATTTCTGTGGACTGCACTTCTATGACTTTCTGTGTATCAGTCAACTACATGCGTCTGTGCTGAAGTCTCTCTCCTAAGACCAAAACTCTGTAAATTTCCTACAAGTTCTACCCTTCTTTTAACCTTGGTTCCCAGGCCTCATACTATGTAAACAACATTTGTATGTACTCAACGTAATGTACATTCTGTTAACACATTTTATTCTTAGCAGTATTAATGACTGAAGGTTATTCATTTGTACTGAAACATTCCTTTCTATTGAAATTGCATGTAAAATATACAATGAAGATATAAGGCCTGCATTTCTAGGCCTATGCAAAAAGAATTCTATATTTGTCTAAAAAACTGAATTTAGGTAAAACCCAATCTTACAATTGGTTCTTGATTTCTTACCATGCACATATCCCAGCCAAATCATTTTTCTGAATGCCATCAGAGAAAATGGTGAACATCAACAGGAATTAGGCTGATTTATGGCTCATGAGAATGCCAACGGTAGCAAAATGCCAGTGCCTCACCATCTCAAGGAACTTCAAGACATCAGTTGTGCACCTCTGGGTTAATACTGTTACCTCCGAGTTAATACCACTAGTGTCCAAGACCTATACAGAGTATTAGGCTTTATTTTGGTGAGAACCCTAAATACGAGCTTACCCAAATGGTGGTCTAAACATGAAAATGCTTTATCTAGCTGAAAGAACAAATCTAGACTATGGCATGCTATATGGGTTGATGAGTTAGCAACCTGAATGAACCCCTGTGAATATATATTCTGGTGAAATTTAACAGCATGTGTACCTGTTTTATAGTGACGTGGATATTAGAATTATCAAAGCATCAACTACCAAACTTATTATATTACTTAGACAAAGAAGAACTCTGAGAATTCCTGCTGATCTACACTGACGACTCTGGGCAAAGGTAGCAAACTCTTAGAAATGCACAATTTTTCAAATGAACAAAAGTATAAAAAACTCTCTCCATTTGAAGGTGCAAGTTAAAGGAACTAATGTATCCTCCACCTCTACGGTGGACTTCCACTACATGTCAGAGTAGTACCCTTGCCACCTTCAAACTAAGCCTAGATAACTGGATGGGCAGTCTCAAATTCTCCCCCAGTACATCTTGTATCACCATCCTTGAGGTTGGATGGAACTTCTGAATATGGGTTATTAGCTGGCCTTCTAATGGTATGCAGACTGATTGCCTAGTACATACCTACGAAGCTCAAAATTCATTATGTTAACAAAGGAAATACACATGGGAAAAACAGCATAGCAGGTGTGAGAGGCTTGTCCCTTACCAAAATACAACGTTCAAATAGTGCTCTCTCATTGTGTATACAACAGAGCAAAATTCACAAAGCTGTCATTCTCCCTCAAATCACAGAACTCTGGAAGATAGTACATTAGAAAATATTTACAGTTAACCTTTGCTTCCCATACAAACTCAAAAAAAAATATTTCTCAAAATCAAGGACATTTCAATGCTGGATGTCAAACAGATGACATCCTGACATTTCATCTAGTGTGCTGAATAATTCAGATATCATCAGGCACAGAACCCTTCAGATGAGGGGAGATAGCTGCAATGGTCTTTGTCCATATATTTGTACTCTGTAAACTGCAATACTGTATTGTTTTCTGAAATATGGTCTGTAAACAGGTTACTTACTGTAGAATGAACTGGAATTGGCAGTTCCACCTTCATCGCTTTAAGGACTAAGTCCTGCAACACTACACAGCCCAGCATCTAAACCTTTGTCAGGTCACCAGGCTTCTACCTTTATGCTGTTCAACTAAAGACCCATCTCCAAATCTCTGTATGCCTACTCTAAGATGGAACAAGAAAAAAAAAATCAAAACTATAACACAACACAAGCCTGGACAGAATGCTCTTGAACCAGGACAAAACAGGTGGAATGAATGAGGATATGGTGATAAAAATGGAAATGCCAGTCCAGCTCTATCATTACAATAAGTTAAATAATAAAGTTTCATACCTGATTACTGGGAGTTTCATCTTCATGTCCAAGTCTCAAGCTTAGCCTATTGAGTAGGCTTCTCTAGGATCATATGCCTAGTAACTGCAGGTCTGATAGAGGATGCCATTCAGAGATTAGGTCCCCTTTAAACGTGCTTCAGGGCATTACAAATGGTCTACATAACAGTTAAACAGTGCAATAGATACAGTAACAAATGTGGAAGAGAAGAACAGACTTTGTTAATCCCTTTAGTCTTATATACGGGTTAGGCATAGTTTTCATCAACCACAGGAGAAGTTGTGGATAGCAACTAATAAAGAGTTGAAGGAATTTATCTGGAAGGAGAAGATGGCAACAGTTAAGTGGGAGAAGCTTATTCCTCCCACAGAACAGGGCTGACTGGGATTACCCAATTTGAAGGGGTACTTCAGAGCAACACAGTTAAGGCTCCTATACATAGCACAAGCAGAAAATTACAACTCAAAGTGGAAAGAGATGATGATGATGAAATGGGTAAGCTCAGGAAACAGGAGAGACTGGGATTTTGGATGCAAACCTTTAAGGAAAATAATAATACATAATATTATATTCATAAAGTAGCAAAAAGCATTCTAACAACTAAGCCAACACAGGAATAGAGAAAGGAGATTCTGCTGCTAGGGGGTGTGATGATATGGTCAAGTGCCAGAACAGCAAGATGGAGTTTTGCAAACAATGATATTTCCTTTGAATATCAAGCTGATTGATACAAGATGCTTATGTTACAGATGTATTAGTACTGCATGTCATTTGTATATCAAACTGATTTGTACAGATGCTTGTGCTGAAAATGTATTTGTGAGGTTTGCTTGTGTTAAAATGTATCAACAATGCACAGTGCTGAAATGAAAAGAAATGCACATGTATTACTGTAACTGAATTAAATGTATATGTTTTAATAGAGGATACTGGGAAAGCAATGGTTAACCAGCTAGCTTGCTTTAAGAAAAATAAGAGAAAAGTAAATGAGCTGCTAAACCATTAAAATGGCACCCACTGTGCTGAATTGGATGCTTGGTCTGGAAATACGCCTTGGTTCATTAGCTCAGTAATATTAGCTCAGTAAACAGAGGGGAAGCCTCAGGCACTGCCATAAACATTTAGATGTGTACTGCAGCCATCTATGTAAATCCCTGTCTCAGCTTCAAAGGGTAATCATGTGAGAACCTACAGTCAAGTGACCAAATGAGGTCATTCTGCCAGCCCTGTTGGAAATTATATTTTAGATATTAAAAAGAGAGATCTCAGACTATTGAGTATTCTGTTTTGGGGATTCTAACTAGAAAGACCCTCACCCACAGCATCTTGCCTTGCGGTAGTAAATAACTTAGCTAGGAGAACAGTAATTCATAGTTTCATAGTTTAGTACTAGGCTATCTGCCCTGAGGCATTTGCAAGCCTAGCCCTAGAGATGTGGCTTTCACTACCCCATGTAGTGGTACTAAGGTGTATAGAATAAATTTAGAATACTGTGCCTTTGTCTAGTAGTGACACATTGAAGACCCCCTTACTTATTAAAATTAGTTTACTATGCCTCTGTTAAGTAGCGATACAGGGGTGACCCCCGGGGTAAACCTACGATCTCCCATCCACTCGTCAAGATTTCTCTTGAAGAGAGTCAGTGAGGGGCTCTGCCTAACATGGACTGGGATTTTGTTCCAGAGTATGGGAAGCCTCTGAGTTATGAATCTGTCTCTCCAGCATGTTCTATTCATGTTTGTACTGAGGTTTAAATCTTTGGCTCTCGTGGTTCTTATGGATTTTGATTTTTTGAGGTGGAGCATGTCCATCAATTCCTAGTTGGACATGGCCTTGTATATCAGGCACAGATCACCTCTGAGCAGGCGGTATGCTACTGAATAGAGCTAGAGTTTCTTTAGCCTGGCAGCATATGACATATGTTGTAAACCCTTGATCCTCTTGGTGAGGTACTTCTGGGGTCTCTCTAGCTGTTGTAAGTGCCGGGTGAGGTACATACCAAATGGGGCATTGTACTCAATCATGGGCCTGATAAGGAAGGAGTACAGGGGCACGATGACCTCCTTTGATCTGGATGTGAACCCCTTCATGATAAGGTGGGCAATGTAGAAAGTCTTTCTAACCACTTTGGCAACATGGGTGTCAAATGAGAGGTCACTATCAACTTGGGTCCCCAGGTCTCTGATTACTTTTTCGGTACTCAGTGGGTTACTGTCTATGTGATAATTTGTGGGTATTTTGTTTTTCCCAAAGGGGATGACTATACATTTCTTGGCATTCAGTTTAAGGCCGTGATTCCGGCAGCAGTTGTCCGTTTCGGTGAGGCCTTTCTGTAGGATGTATGTGTCAGCTGGTGTATCGACTATGGCGCCTAGTTTGCAGTCATCTGCGAACTTTGTCAGCCACAACCCTCTCATGTTTGCTTTCACATCAGAGAAGTAAATGCCGAACAAGAGGGGTCCCAGGACAGAGCCCTGTGGGACACCACTTGTGACTGGCTTTGAGTCTGACATGGCTCCCGCAATCTTGACTTTATGGGTTCTGTTCTTTAGCCAGTTTGCAACCCATCTTGTGACATATGGATTTACTTTTAAGCTGTTTAGCTTTTCTATGATCCCCGAGTGGGGTATTGTGTCGAAGGCTTTAGCCAAGTCCAGGTAGGCTGTATGGACTGCCTTGCCCTCATCAATGGCTCTAGTGACTGTTTTGAAAAGTCAACCAGGTTCAAAAGGCAGGATCTGCCTTTTACAAAGCCGAACTGGGTGGGATCAAGTGTCTGTAGGTCCCCAATATCGTTGTTTATGAGTTCCATAATAATTCTTTCCATAGCTTTGCAAACCAGGCTGGTCAAGCTTATGGGGCGGTAGTTCCCAGGGTCTGTAGTGGAGTCTCCCTTGTGGAGTGGTACCACTGTTGCTGTACGCCAGTGTTCAGGTACATATCCTGTAGTAAGGCTAAGGTTAAATAACATTTTTATATGCGGGTTTAGCTCCTCTTGGAGTTCACGTATCATGCAGCCGGGGATACCATCAGGTCCCATAGATGCTGTGTTTTTTTGCTTTGCTGAGGGCGGTTCTCACCTGGACATCAGAGATGACAGGGAGGTTACATTCAGCTGGGATGAGTATTTCTTCTTTTGGAGGTGAGGGAGGGGAGAAATTTGCACTGAAACTGTCTGCCAGAATGTTGGCAATATCTGTGGGTTCGGTAAATTTTTTGGCGTTGTGTACTAACTCTGAGCATATCTGAGTGTTTCCGCCCAGGTTACTAACATAACTGAAGAATGCCTTGTGGTTATCTTTAGTGTCCTTGGCGATTTTTCTCTCAAAGTTGGCCTTGGATATTTTTATGACAGAACGTAGCTTTCTACTAGTGCTGATCAGAGATGCCTTCCCTTTATGGGATTTTGCTCTGTCTTGCAGTAGCTTCCTTCTTTTGTTATACAATTTGTTTATGGCTGGGGTCCACCAGACAGGATGCTTTCCTTTGGTGGAGGGGATCTTGGTTTTATTTGGGAATGCACGATCCATGCATTCTTGGAGATGTCCGTAGAAAGCATTTGTGTAGGATTCAGCATTGTGGGATGTGGTTTCCATTGGCCCTGAGGGCTTAAATGATACCATCTCAGTATTGAAAAGTGTAAAGTCAGCTTTTGAGAAGTTTCTCACTGTAGTCTTTTGTGCTGGGGGTGGAGGTGGTAAATGTATATCCAGGGTGATTAGTTTGTGGTCAGATCTCACCAGTGAGGGCAATACTTCCAGTGTGGAGCATTTTGTCCCCATGTTTGTGATAATCAGGTCTAGCATATTATCCCCCCTTGTGGGAGAGATGACTAGCTGTTCCATTGCATTTGAGTTTATGAATTCCAGGAACCTTTGGGCTAGGGTGTTAGGGCTAGAATAGTGCACCCAGTCTATGTTAGGGTAGTTGAAGTCTCCCAATATGATGGTATTTGGTGAGACATTCATATCTTCCAATGTCTTCAGGAAGGCTGAGTGGGGTTCTTGAGATTGGGAGGGTGGTCTGTAACATGCAACCAGTTGTATAGCAGTTTTGCCTACGGTTAGCTGCACCTGGATGGTCTCTGATGCTTCATGAGTTGCCGCTAACCTAGAGGTGTGGGTATCCTTGATGAATATGGACACTCCCCCTCCCTTTGTGGTTCGGCCCGAGTTTTGGGGCTGAAAAGCATGATACCAGGTAAAGCCTGGTAGTGCTGGGGTGCTCTCAGGAGCCTTGAACCAGGTCTCGGTTACAGCGCAGACATCGATGTTCGCCATACTGAGGAGTGCTTCGAGAGCCTGCATCTTGAGATTTAGACTTCTGGCGTTGAGCAGCATTACCCTTAATTTTTTTCCATTTTTGTTTTCTAAGGAGGTGAGTTCGTCTTTTGAGCCTTGCCTAAAAAAGGCACTATGGGGGTGGCAAGAGCCTTAGCCAATATCCGGAAGCCCAGTGCTGACAGGTGCAAGCCGTCCCTTGCAAAGCAGCGTGGCTTGTCCAGCAGGTCATCCCAAGCAGACAGACATTGGATCCCCCTAGAAGGACACCAGTAATTGAGCCAATTATTAAAGCTAATCATCTTGTCTTTGTATTGTGGCATCATTCTTAGTGAGGGCAGGATGCTGCTCAGGGTCAGGGTCATACCAGCCTGGGCTACATAATCAGAGAGCTCTTCAATGTCTCTTTTCATGTAGTCCAAGGAGGTACGTCTCAGGTCATTCACGCCGGCATGGACAATGACGGAGTCATATTTGTACGTGCTTTTGAGTGACCTGAGTGCATGTGTTATATGGCGGATCCTAGCCCCCGATAGGCAGCTTACCGTTACCCTCTCCTTGCTCAGCCTGGTAAGTGGGACGTCAGTGTGTCTCACTACAGAGTCACCTATCACTAGTGTATCAGGCATAGTGTTTGGCCTTAAAGGCTGTGATTTATTGACACACCGATTTATTGAAGTATGTGTTGCATGTGTTATGTTTTGAGGTGGTGGATTTTTGGGTGTCTGCTTTGGGAGCCTCTGTTGTTTTGGTAAATTTTTTAATAGAGCCTCCGAGTATGTTTTTGTGTTATTATGTGCTTGATTTGCAGTTGGGGTAGGTCTATGTGTGACTGGGTTTGTTGTGTGTGTGGTTACCTTCTCCTCCTGTCTGGTCTTGCCAGTCCTGAGTTGAGAGAGTTCAGCCTCCAGTTTGGCTATATAGTTGCATCTCTCACATGTATTTGTGTTTGTTGGGAGGAGGAGAGGGTTGTCTGTGTACATGAGACAATTATAGCATTGTCTCAAGATTCCCAGATTAACCAGCTGAGCAGGAGAAGATACTAGCAATCTACCACTCGACATGCTAGAATATTATAAGAGAGTGCTGTGCCTTTAAGGAAAGTGGTTGGGGTGGTAGGTGGATGTAGTGCTACTTGAGTTTGAGAGTGCTTGCTTAGAAGAGTAGCTTAGAGAACAAGTGCTATGCTTATAATATAACGAGGAGACTGGTTATTCTAAGAGTAGAGCTTTCTAAGGGAAAATTTGAAGAGCAGACTTGGCGGAGCCAGGAAAAGTTTAACCCTGTTTAACCAGCGCTGCACTATGCGCACAATCGCACAAAGCCACACTAATGCGGATTTTAAACAGGGAACTTGAAAAGAGCTAGAAATGGTCCAAAACAACCAATTACTACAGCTCTTGTGCTGAGGTCACTTCCTTCAGGGACAGATAGGCTTGCTCAAGGCTCCCCACTCCCACTGGTGAGCAAAGAAACTTTCTTCTTATCCAAGTAAGGTAATGGACAACACAGGAACTACACCACAGCCCAGAATACAGCAAAGCCTGTAAACTGGTCTAAACTAGTCGAGGAGAGGCTGGAAAACAAGGATTATTTTTATGGGTTTTTTGTTTTTAGATAGAAAACACTCAGAAATACAGAAGGCAGCAATAAATCAGGTACACAGGCTAGCACACTTTAGTGGACAGCCTCAATAGTTAAATTAAACAAACAAACACAGATTTTCGATTAATTTTCGGCAAGGTAAACTTTTAAGTGCAGATACTATAAAATGCAGCAAACAGTTAAAAAAACAGTATATTCTTGTTTAAAGCAAGCAAGAGAAGGTATTCCATGTAAGAAAGAGAAAAAAATACTTAAATCTGGAAAGTAGTCACTTTTCTCAGTTCTCTGTAGCTAGGACGTCTCTGCAGGACCACGTGGAGCTGTCTCTGAGTAGTATGGCCAGAAAAAAATGTTCTGAGGCGGATTTTACACAGGGAACTTGAAAAGAGCTAGAAATGGTCCAAAACAACCAATTACTACAGCTCTTGTGCTGAGGTCACTTCCTTCAGGGACAGATAGGCTACTCAAGGCTCCCCACTCCCACTGGTGAGCAAAGAAACTTCCTTCTTATCCAAGTAAGGTAATGGACAACACAGGAACTACACCACAGCCAGTCAAGAATATTCAGTCAAGAATATAGTAAAGCTTAGTTTAGATATTGTTTTTCTTTAGTAGTCTTAGTTTGTCCATCAATATTCTTCTCAATATTTTCTGTCATTTGAACCCTGTAGTTTACTGTAAATATAAATTCAATATTTTCATGTTCTTCTATTATTTATTATTAACTATATTTATAACTTTTATTGTGGCTGGTCTTTGTAGAAAGTATCTAACCTTTGACAGTACTTATATTTACTTGGTGACAATGTGTGGCCCACTCCAGAAGGCCTAGCTGTCTTGGACAACTACTATCATTTTTATTAGTATTAATATTGCACAGTATAATTGGACACTCTTTGTTAAGGACCTTAGAGTAGCTGATTGTGGATTGTCCAGTTGCAGTGATAACTAACTTATACAGTGGGCAGTAGGGGGCAGAACAGGTAAGTCTGTGCCAGCCTTTCCCGTGTGTGTGTGTGTGTGTGTGTGTGTGTGTGTGTGTGTCAGCTACTTGGGGCAGGGGCACAAAGCACTGGTCTTACACACAGGGTGAACTTGGCTTTGACACTCCGCCCAAGAACCTAACCCTGCAGCTGTACCAGTGGGGAGGTCTTACTGAGGGCCTGGAAGGAGAGAGATATAGAGAAATCCAGACCCCGGGCTGTGTTCCCTGTGTGCTCTTAAGGGAAATTGTGCTGGATGGAGAGAGGTCTGCATCTGGAAATACTGTGTGTATCCATTCGTAATCCAAGTGCACGTCCTTCTCCCTTGTCAGTGGCGAGGATTCAGGCTCTTTGATTACTGGCCCAGCGTGGGGATGTCACATATTGGTAGCAGTGGTGGGCATCACACGGATGACTGCAATTAGGGATACAGACAGTAGGCAAGAGGGGACTGGAATCTACTGGAGAAGATTGGCAAAGTAACCAAGGCACTGGGAGCAGATAACTAGAGAGGGAAAGTATCAGAATGGGAAGACACCAAGAACTTATTTGAACTGCAGGTTAGAGATTGCCTTCTCTATCAAGGATTGCTATCACAGTATAGGCAAAGAGAAAGAAAAAGGGAGGTTCTGAAGAAAAGACCAGCACTGATATAGTTTTTAGTAGAATCTAGAACAGATGTTGCCATTAAGAAAGGAATAATTAGCAAAGCATATAGAATATTGCATGATAATGATAAGAATCAATCACAGGAGGTTAACAAGGATTGGGAAGAATGACTGGGTAAGCAATTCACAAAGAAACAATGGGGCAATATATTTATGACTCCCAAATATGCAACAAAGTCTACAAGATTTAGGATCTTTGCTTGGAAGGGTTTACATAGGAATTCATAAATTCCAATGCCCTGGATCAACTAATCCGTAGTCCCACCAGGGGCTCCAATATCCTAGTCATTACCAACATGGGAAATCGATGCTCCATACGTATGGTCACCCCCTCGTTGGTCAGGTCAGACCATAAGCTAATCACCCTTAACATCCACATCCCACCCCCACCCCCAGTAAGGAAACCTCCATAAAAAAACTTCTCCAAAGCCAACTTCATGCTACTCATGTCAGAAGTTACAAACTTCATGACACCCATGCAGACGGGAACTGAAAGTTCGACTGCTGAGTCCTACACTAAGGCAATGTACGAGCACATCCACTCATGCATGAATCGTGCCATCCCAAATAGAACCAAGATGCTCTCCTCCAAAAAAAGGAAGCCAATCTGGTGGTCCCCTGCCATAAACAAACTTTACAACAAAAGGAAGAAACTGTTGTAGAAAAGAGGAAAATCCCAGGATGCAAAAACCTCCCTTACCAGCCTCAGTAAGAAGCTGAGATCCCTCATAAAATCCTCCAAAGCTAGTTACGAAAATAAAATTGCCAAAGATTCGAAAGACAACCACAAAGCATTCTACAACTATGTCAAGAATCTAAATGGCAATGCTCAGATCTGCTCTAAGCTACAACAGAATGGCATTAAATATACTGATAAACACAGAAAAGGAACTGTAGCAAGCAAACGGCACACGAATGAAAATACCAAATCCTTTAATACAATGAAGCGCTTTTCGTTTGACACAATGTACAAACTTCTTCAGATGAATAAACTACCTTACCAAAAGGCTTTAAATACTAAAACAATTAATCACTCAATTAAACAATGAAACAATAAAAACAGCAATAATGCACTTTTAAAGAGAAACAAAACACTTTAAACCACCTGTCATACAACGTATATCCACAGTCTACGATCAGTCATTGTATTAAATCAATAAATTACATAACATTACACATCACAAGTCGCAGTACCTACTAAATGTAGATTAAAAAGTAAGTAAAAACTTATTAGACTAAAAATTAAGATGATATTATATAAAAAGAATATCATCTTGTTAAACTCCTAAGCTTCAAAATGCTGCTAATAGAGCAGCCTTCATTCAAACCAGGCACAGTGTACGCATTTAGCATTCAAAAACATGAGCCAGCACATACAGTTCCATCGAACCAATTTAATAATATCCAGATTCCTTGATAAATGGAATCTCAAAACATGAACAGCATACCGGTACAGTGTACGCATTTAACCTGATCTGCCAGCCTAATTCCAGCTCTTCCAACTTTAAGGCTGGACGATTCTAACCTTCAGGTTGTTAATCCACCTGTTATATTAACTAATGCTGCTGGGGATTTTAATGTTTATAATTTCTCTTCAATTGTTATTACACCAGAACAGGCTGAGTTATTTTCCAAGGATTACACTTATGTTCCAGCCCAAAGGTTGGATTTGGTTAGGACCATTACAGATATTAAATTATTTACTAGAAAATTGAATTTTAATTTAATGATGGGTGGTAACAATACTGTCAATAGCAACCAATTTAGAATTTCTAGTGTTTATAACCCTCCTTTAAATCCATTACTGCAGGTTTCTGAACTTATGTACGAGTTAGATATTCGTCAGAAATTTCAGGTTGGACATCAATTTTTCACTTTTAATACAAATACTAAAGCTGAGAAGGAATGTATTGATTTTATCAAATTGCATAACATACGCATCTGTAAACCGGACAAGGGAGGGGGATTGGTTGTTTTTGATGGTGCTGACTACAGAGAACGGATGTTACACTTATTGGACAGTCCTTCTTACTTACTTAGTTTGAGATCTGAAATTAATAGTGCTTATAACATTATTAAAAACACCATTGATGAAATGTATATAGAGGGATGGATTGATCAGAATATTTTTAATTACATGTCCATAGTGTACCCCAGATTTCCCTGTTTATTCGTCATACCCAAGATACACACAGATGTGATCAACCCCCCTATGCGTCCCCTTAATGACAGTAGGGGCTCCCCTACATATCCATGTGCTAAGATTGTTGACGCTGTCTTACAGAATTATTTGGTTAAAGTTAACCAAATTTGTAAAGACTCTTGGACATTCTTGAATATAATTAATAGCTTAGATTTTGATGTCATATTTAATTTCCTCACCATAGATGTCAAAGATTTGTATACGTGTATTCCACACGATATAGCCTTAGAATGGGTTGGCCAACTTTTAAAGTTACATGGTGGCACGAGAAATGAGTTGGAACTTGTTATTAGACCTGATACTTGATAACAATTATTTTATCTTTGATGACAGGTTCTACTTACAGAAAATAGGGGTAGCGATGGGCTCCCCATGTGGGGCCAGTGTTGTTAACTCTGTTATGGCCTATTGGGAGCACCTTTTTGTCCTTAATAACTGCGACTTTAAGGATAGAATGATTTTTTACACCCGTTACCTTGACAATATTTTTATATTGTTGGATGGCGACAGTACGACCAGTGATATGGTGGTTAATCATTCAACAAGTCTATGCAGTTTTTGAAGTTTACCTCTACATTTAACACTGAGGTTATAGCATATCTTGATGTTTTGTTAACCAAGGACTATTCCATTCAAAAATGTACGGCCAATATTCATAGGAAGAGTACGTATTTCAACTCATTTCTACACTACTCTAGTTGCCACCCCTACCATCAGAAGGGGGCTGTAGTAAAGGGTCAGTTGGTTAGGGCAGCCTGCATTATTACTCTTGATGATGACCTTCAAGCTGAATGCTCCACTTTTAAGGAGTATGTTTTTACATCATGGGTACCCAGACCACATGGTTTATGGCATCACTGAGGAGGTTTCAAGTAAACGTGCGAGACGTTTTTACAAACCGATCCTAGACAGTGTCCACACACATCAACATGATGTGAATATTGTCCCCATGTCAGCAAACGATTCTAATACTCTTCTTGAGTCTAAGGCACAAGGACCTACGTTTATCACAACTTTTAGTATCAACAGTAAGTATTGTTTCCGTATTCTATGTAAGAACTGGGCACTTTTTAGGAGTGACCCTAGTGTTCTCCACAGAGTCGGAGATCAACCCATAGTTGTGTATAAGAAAGCTAAAAATCTCAAAGCTCTCTTTGAACAACGTCAATTACGGCGCAGAAGAACTGCTGGCATGTACAAATGTCAATCTTGTAGTTATTGTCAATATATTATTGAATCTAATGCATTCAAGGTACATGATCATCTGTATACTTTAAAGCACAGAGTGAATTGCAATTCTAGAATGATAGTTTACCTAGCTCAGTGCCAAGCCTGTTTGGCCTTTTATATTGGAAAAACGGAGAGGCGACTTCGAGAGCGCCTCTATGAACATATTTATGCTATAAGAAAAAATAAATCTGAAAACGCGTTGGCTAAGCATATTTCATCTTATCCTGACCATAGTTTTAAATTCTTGGTGATTCACCAGGTTTGTCAGGATCCTCGAGGTGGTCCCGCAGCCTTAAAGTTGGAAGAGCTGGAATTAGGCTGGCAGATCAGGTTAAATGAGTACACTGTGCCTGGTTTGAATGAAGGCTGCTCTATTAGCAGCATTTTGAAGCTTAAGAGTTTAACAAGATGATATTCTTTTTATATAATATCATCTTAATTTTTAGTCTAAAGTTTTTACTTACTTTTTAATCTACATTTAGTAGGTACTGTGACATGTGATGTGCAATGTTATGTAGTTTATTGATTTAATACAATGACCGATCGTAGAGTGTGGATATACGTTGTATGACAGGTGGTTTAAAGTGTTTGTTTCTCTTTAAAAGTGCATTATTGCTGTTTTTATTGTTTCATGGTTTAATTGAGTGATTAATTGTTTTAGTATTTAAAGCCTTTGGGTAAGGTAGTTTATTCATCTGAAGAAGTTTGTACATTGTGTCAAACGAAAAGCGCTTCATTGTATTAAAGGATTTGGTATTTTCATTCGTGTGCCATTTGCTTGCTACAGTTCCTTTTCTGTATTTATCAGTGTGTCGTTTTGCCTTGGGTTGAGATTAAATATACTGATCCCAAGGATATTGCCAATATCCTGGCAGATCGATTCAGTGCCAACTTCACCCCCCTCTCACCCCCTAAATGGCCCATCTCAATACCGGAAGATTGCCAAATTCCAGTAATAACGGCCACACAACGCACTCTCCAAAGCTAAGAATACAGCATCCATGGGACCAGATGACATCCCGGGCTGTGTATTACATGAACTACAAAATGAACTGGCACCTAAGTGTCATGTTTAATCATACCCTCACCTCAGGCTTCGTGCCCACTAGGTGTTGCACAGCTACAGTTATCGCACTCCACAAGGGGGGATCCATTTGTATCCTGGGAACTACCGCCCCATCAGTCCAACAAGCCTGATCTGTAAGGCCATGGAAATTATAAACAAAGACATTGGCAACCTTCAAACACTGGACCCCTCCCAGTTTGGGTTCGTGAAGGGCCTATCTTGTTTCCTGAACATGAATGACTTCTTTGAATCAGTCTCCAAAGCCATGGACGAGGGGAAAGGCAGTCCACAAAGCCTATCTGGACCTTGCCAAGGCCTTTGATACCATCCTCCACTCTGTAATCATAGATAAACTTACTAAGCTGGGCATTAATCCCTACGTCACTCGATGGGCTACCAACTGGCTTAATGACAGAACCCACACTGTAAAAGTAGCTGACTCCAAATCCAGCTCCAGACAAGTGGAGTACCTCAGGGTTCAGTCCTGGGACCTCTCTTGTTTGGCATCTACTTCTCTGAAGTAAAGGCCAACACTAAGGGACTCTGGCTAACAAAGTTCACAGATGACTGCAAACTGGGAGCCATTACTGAATTCCCAAATGATGTGGATACTCTACAAAAGGGCCTTACAGAAACAGATGCTCGGTGCCACAGCCATGGACTCAAGCTCAATGCAAAGAAATGTATAGTTATTCCCTTTGGGAAAAAACATGTACCCATGAATTACCACATAGGTGGCAGTACACTAAACACCGAAAGTGTGATAACGGACTTAGGGACACAGGTGGACAGTGGTCTCACCTTTAATAACCACATCTCCACAACAGTCAGGAAATCCTTCTATGTGGCACACCTCATCACTAACGGCTTTTCATCCAGAAAAAAGGAGGTCATTGTCCCACTGTACTCATCCCTCATTGGACCCATTATAGAATACAATGCTCCATTTGATATGTACCTCTCAAGACATCTGCAATAACTGAAAAGGCAGCAGAAATGCATCACTAAAAGAATCACAGGCCTAAAGCAGATGCCCTGTGCTGACCACCTTAAAAAACTCCAGCTATACTCTGTCGCATATTGTCTACTCCGAGGCAATCTCTGCTCAACATACAAGGCCATGTCAAACCCAGAGCTGTTGGACATGCTACATTTAAAGAAATCCCAATCCCTGAGCGCTACATGCGCCAGGGATCTAAACCTTGTCATCACAATAAACAAAACATGCTGGTGGGATAGGTTCCTGACCCAGAGACTCCCCAGACTCTGGAATAGATTGCCCATACATGTCAAGCAGAGCACCTCTTTGGCCCTCTTCAAAAGGAACCTTGATGATTGGATGGGAGAAAGGTAATTCACCCCGAGGATCACTTCAGTTGCCCTGCTAGACAGGGGTCCAGGGAAGTAAATAGTGTGGGAAGAAATAGCCAGGGAATTGTTATGGCTAGGCTTGTATAGGCCCTACGGATGATAGCTTAGTACCAACCCATGAACCTATTTTTAAACCCCAAGTAGACTCCAAAGAATTTTTCCTCAGGTAGAGAGCAAATGTTGGGGGTGTGATGGGGAAGAAAGAGGTAACTAGGAACATATTTTCTGGGAGTGTAATGAGTTGGCAGACTTTAAAGTTCCCCTGCAGACTGCTCTGTCACAAATACTGGGTGAGCAAACTGGTGTACCTAAGGTAATGATATGTTTGTACTATGATGCAAAAATCGGAATTGCTTAGACTTAAGGCCTTGCAGATACTAGTTATGATGGCTGACAAAAACGCAGTTACTAGAAAATGGAAATCAAAGTCTAAACCAACTTTACTAGCCGTAACAGAGATAGTAACAGAACTAAAACAACTGGAATTGGGATCTTTAGAAAAGGGTAGGAGAAAATTACATAGGAAAAAATTGGTAATTGTGGGACCAATACATGCAGAGGAGGAACGAGGTTTAAAAGAAGTCAGCATTTGAAAGAGCTATGTAATGTTTGACTGACAATGACTGGATATATTTTAAGTGATGTACAATGTTTGCAGCTACAGTTGTATCAGCATGGTTTGTAATGTATAATATTTGCAACTGAAATTGGGTTGGTATGGTTTATTTTAATTTATATAAATGTACGACTACATTATGTCACTGTGATAATTTAATAAAGATGTGTCTTGTTTAAAAACAAATGAGAAAAGCCACACTGTGCAGCAGGTAAATAACAAGCTATCGTACTTTTGCAAGTAACCTGGGGCAAAACATTTCAAGGTTACAGATACAGGACAGATTGCTTTAAATCAATTTATAGCGGAATCATCCAAATCAAAAGTTAACCCACTTGGTTTTAAGGATATATGCTAAGAAATTCTGAACCTGTTACACGTTCATCACACAGAAATCTACTAAGGAAGTAATCTCTAACTTCATTTATTTATTTGTACCACTAGTCAAGAGATGAACATAGTCTGCCTTAATAAAAAGGTCCACAACATTTGCAACCTTTATATCAATGTGCTTTATCAGAAGGTGCCGCTGTTTACTTCTGATGGAAAGCATACCATTGCACTGTGCTTGAAACTTTCGATTTCATCACTGCAGTGTTGTGGCACACTTAATTTTGCCCCATATACTATTTACTCTATGGTACCACTTTCATGACATTTAATTTTGTGGGAGCTTGAGGAGCAGTACACATGGCTTATGCATGCCTATTTCTGCCACATGATGGAAATTCTTAATGCTTCCAAAATCTACTTCAGTGGCATGTCTGTTAACTTTCAAGTTCATTCAAGGTGACTGAGCAATACCCTGTCAATTTACCAGTAATAATAAACCCCATGAGCATTCAGACTCAGCAATGTGAAATACAGCTCTAACTGTATCACCAAGATATGCAGTGAAGTGGACTTCTCTTCATTAGGTAACTTAAAATGCTTATGATTTCTCAAAATTAAAAACCGAGTCACTAGAGGTGAATATTACTGCATGCATATTTTAAGTTTATCTGTATTTTCAATATAATCTCATATCATTCTGTTAGTATTATGCTTTTTACATGATATCTTGGTGTGCTATTTACTGTCACACTTATTTGCATTCCCTCACAGTGATGAGACAATATATTCAGCCGTATTAATATGAGTGTTTTATCCAGGTGTATTGCCCCCCCCCCCTTGTAAAACAGAGGACTCTTGTGTATCCAAGTGAGATTACCTGACTTGCAAACAAATAGAGCCCTACTAGTGTCTATGAATATGTATGGTGTAGTAGCCAAATGGATGACAATAATACAGTCTTAATATTTTAGCATACACTTATTATTTTGACAGCAAGGTCCTCAGGTTTCAACTGCCAAAACAGTCACAATTAGTTGAACTTACTGAGAGTCAGCTTGTCAAAAGACCTTTATCTGTCATACCTGGCATACAGTACCCCCCCCCCCCCAGATTTGCAGTTTGCAACACTACTTACATAGGCTTATGTCACCACCCACTATCATACCTCTCAATCTCTTAGAGCAAGAAATCTGGACAAAGTCATAGATAATGGGGGTACAAAGGCCCAAAAATAGGGACAATTTTTATATATTGCTCTTACAAACATAGAAAGTAGACATAATAACAGGTTTAGCATTAACATGAATTTTCTGAAGGGTATGAAGACTTAAACGCAAATGTCTGTCATTATTTTCTGACTTCAATCTTCAATAATTTGACATTGATTTGCTAGAAAACCACAATTTTATGAAAAATGGACTAAAAATATGAGGCAAAAATCTGGACATTCTGCAAAAATCTGTACAGTTGAGAGGTATGCCCACTATGGGGATGGTTTATTAACAAGTGTCAGTGGGCAGCTAATCAAAACAGCTGCTTACTACAAGATTTTTGCGTTGCATATTAAAGAAATTAAGTACAATGATAAGTAAGTGTGTATAAAAATTAAACGTATTCACTTTTTTCTAACTTACAAAATTTTAATGACAGAAAATAAAAAAAGATCGACTTGGAAGTATTAATGGCATAAGCAATGTTTAATAAAACAACTGAATAACACAAGCAATATACAATGCTAAAGTATATTTGAATAAATGAGATCAACTAATTTAATTAATACCTCAACACAAAACAAAGTATGCTATTAGCTACCTTAAAATTAATTAAAACAACCTATTTATAACAACATTAATATAATAACTACTTCAACATGATTTAAAACACTATGTATTAAGTAACTATATATGAATGGAAAATATTTATTGACTACTTTAACATGAATTACAAATATCTGTTTATTACGTTAGTCAACATGAATTCAAACAACCTATTTTTGAAATCATATTTCAATTAACATAAATGAGTGACAAAAGTGTATGCAGCTAGTGGCACTTGTTGCTGTCATGGGTCTTTCTTCTGCTTCTCTTGTTCTTCATTTTCCCTCTCTCGGTTTATGTCCTCTGTTTCCTGTTCTTCATTTTCCTTCCCTGGGTTTTATTCTGTGGTTTTTACCCTGCATTTTCCTTACTTGAATCTGTTTCTTCCATCTGTGATGTTAATGGACAATCTTTGTCAGCATGAAATTCTTGAAATTTAGGAATGTGATTCACTCTGGATGTGAATTTGTAATCAAAGTCCCCCTTGTATACAATAAGACACAAAAATGTGCATCCTTGTGTGATTCATATGCTTGAATTCCTTTTTGGTTCTTGACCATATCATCTCCAATGTATTTGTGTGCACTCTAGTTATAGGGTCAACAAAGCTTGTACTGTGTTTTGAAGTGAGATGTAGATAATTCATCCCAAGTATTACAGAGATAGCACAGTAGGTTGCCCACTGGTTGGAGGCAACTGTGGTGCCTGGAAGGACGTGCTTTTGTATAATGAGCAACAGACTGTCTGCATCTCTCTGATCCATAAACATAAGATATCTAGTTTCTGAGGTGGAGTTATAAGAACCAGTGATATTTTCTGTCTAGGTCACGACCCCTATTATTCTTTGCCGTCACAGACATACTTTTATCTATTTGAATCTCCTTGCCAGGACCACCAAGAAGCATAGGATCCAGTATCAGTTTCCATGTGTAGACATCCCTGATGAAATGGTACCACTCTACCAGTGCCCATAAAGAAACATCAATATGATCAGCTGCTAAAGTGACTGGGTCCCTTTTAGCCCGCCAATGCATAATTTTCTGAAGTGCTGGAAGTGGTTTCTTGCTCCTAGAGAAGAAAGTGCCAGTTAAAAGTCCGCTCTTACTCTTGCCTTTCTTAGCTCTACATTTCCAAACAGATGATGACTTGTGGTAGATATACTGGCAGGACACCCACACTTCAGGCATTTCTTTTCATTGGGACTAAGGACAAAGGACTGGGAGAAGAAAATAAGTGACGTCCTAAAGACGGTCACCTGTACCAAGAAGTTATCATTATATTTTGACATGCTGAATATTTTATCCTTTGAATTCCTTAAGATAAACCTAACAAATGGATGAAGAAGGGACACAACACTGGATTTTTATACCCAAAGCATTTTGTAATGTATCACTATTGCAGAATAACCCATCAGTATAAACATGAGAAAGTATTTAAGAAACATGACAACTTATTGCACTTTTTTTAATTTTGTGTAAAAATTTATATTTATTTAAACTGATATACATTAAAATGAATAAGACTAAAAGAAGTACAAGATAGGTGTTCTGACATGTGAGGAAGCAGTCTATGTTTCCTGCTATATAAAAAGTGTGCTTGTTCTTTCTTTCTTTTTTGTTTTACTGTTTTTGTTGAGTTTTCATTTCTTTTTCCACCATAAAGCTTAATAGCAGTTAATTTGTATTTGTGTGACTCATTGCTGTCAATCATGGCTGAAGTCATGCAAAAATGCCCAAATGTACAGTACACAAGTCAAGTGTGATGTAAGCCAGAAATGCTCACAACAGAACACTACCATGGGGTGGGGGTACTGTAAGTAAATTACAGCCTATATCTTAACTGCTGTGTTTTCGTATACACTTGTACACGTTTTAAATAAATAACTGTTTTTTGTAGATGGGGCAAGCCCCTGTCCTCATGCTAGGGATGGTGTCCCCAACACCACTTGCTACTTACATATGCTTTCTCTGACACAGTACTAACCTACAGAAAGGACAACAGTCCCAACTCTATTTTCAACTACTTCCCTTCATATGTGATAATGAACTTCAGTTGCACAGGTTGCCACTTGACCAGTGGGACTCGAGGACAGAAAGTCAGTTATCTACCTTTCATAGTTTTCCCATGAGCTAATGGACTAATCCCATCAACTCCTACAATATACTACGAGAAGGCAATATCGTGCATGATTCTGAATATGCTGCTTCACACTTAAAAGTCAAGTCCTGTGTCTCCCGCAGAATTTCACTTTTGCCATTACTATTGGCAGTGTTGTCTTGTTTTCAGCTGTGTGTTAACATCTTTTATAGACTGTTGCATTAAAAACAAATTTTCAAAGCCTGCAATTTAAAATATTCTTAAAGCAAAAATCAGAATTCAATAACTGACAAAGGTTCAAAAGATCAAAGATTTAAAAACAGCTCTATCTCCATTCTTACAGAGATCAAAGAGCTCAAGCTGACCTTCGATCTACATTAGACATTAGGACTGATGAGAAAAGAGAACTGGACAACAAACTGAATCTACATTTTTGAAAAAGAGGGTTGCGTACATGCTCAGGGAGGATGATTAAAGTACAACAAAACACAGGCTGCTGTTTGCCACTCTGTCTTCCAAAGCAACAGCTGAAATGAAGACAGCAATGCAATACAAGGTCAGCCCTGGGCAATGCTTTAATGGCAGGCACTTACTACAGCTGTCAATTAAAAGGAGTGTGTGCACTCTGATCTGCTTCAATGAGGCTACTTTCAGAAATTCCAGTTATATGAGGCAGGAAAGGGTGTGTGTGTGTGTGTCGAGAGGCTGAAGATCAATTCTCATTATAATGAAAAGCTTACTCTTCATTTCACAGTAAGGTCAAGCAAAGCAGAAAGACATGAAATTTACACAGTGGGAATACCTGACCTAATGTCAGAGGAAGAAAATGCTCAGACTGATGGCTATAAAGTGGTACTTGAGAAAAACCTGTACATTCAAAGCCTCTTATTGTGTACAGCATATGGTCCATCACTACAGAATTGTCAAGCTGAATAATAAATCACAATCCCCGTCACACAGTCACTGTAAGCTTTTCCCGTTCAGGTTACACAAGAAATGTATTCAACTTCCGAATAAAACTGCTGTCATATGTTATGAAATAAGAGACGGCCAGACATCCATTGAGGACAAAAAAAAAAAAAAAAAAAAAGCAGTGTTGAAGGCATTAAAGCATTTTACTGAGAAACAAGTTCCATAGGAAAATTCTCAGTATGTCACAAAACTGTCTTTATCACCTACTTCCTCATAGCTATTTTAAGTACAGTTACTGTTTACTTAGATGTCTAATAAAGCAGTGATAAACTGCAAGGGTCAACCAATGCATCCTCATAAAGCCCTTTTCTTCTAAATCATTTGAAATACAGTACAAATGTATCCCTTTCGCTTTCTGGGCATACAAGTCAACCCTAGACACACAGCAGCTGCTTTTTCATGCATAAGAAGGGTACATAAGAATACCCTGGAAATATTTTTATGTATTTATTTATTTGCTTTTGTTTACTGCAAAAGTCTGACTGGAACTGCATGCCCATTTTCACCAGAGGTCTTTGGAGAAACATTCCAGTAATGCAGACATATTAATAAAGCACAAAAACAGAAGTACTTGCACACTGCTACAAAGTACAAATATTTTTACAAAGTTTGGAAAGCGGGTAGCTCTGGACAATCAAATGTAGAGTACATACATAATGTTGTAAAATTTTTAAAAAGTTTTAATACGTTTGTAAATGGATACTTTTGTGTTATTAGAAATGGAAGATAATACAATCTTCAGTTAATAACGGTTAGCTCCTATGTAGACAGGACTGTATATGTAAAGTAGTTTGGTTCAGACGATGGTAAAAACAGAGAGAGAGTTAGTTTATAGCAGAAGATTTAGAAGTGGAGATGGTTAATAGAAGGTATTGTATGGGGAAAATCAAATAGAGGAGGAACGCGTGACAGCAGAGAGAGGTGTAATGACAAAATAGTGTGTGGGATAATGTTAATAGTGCAGGGGACAGGGAAAAAGAAGGTGTGGGTAAAGAACAAGTACAGTTTGCATTTCACAAGCTGATCTTTCAACGCAGCTTTGAATTTTTTTTTATATTGCTCAGGAATCTGATATTGCTAGGAAGGTTGTTCTATGTTTTAAAGATGCAGACCGAGCGACTCACTGTATGAATTTAGACTTGTCGGATTCAGGTAATTTAAGTCCGCTGGAGCAGACGTTTCTATCTGGCACATGCCAATTAATAAGGTTGGCCATTGAGGATGTATTAAATGAGTGGCATAGTATCTTGTATGAAACGAGTAGTTGGGCTAGAGAGATGAGTTGGGGGAGATCAAGGTAGTTGGGGATGTTTAGGATTACACAGTTGTGGGAGTGGGTTAGGAGGCTGCATCCAGAGGATGCAGATTTACTAATTTTTATTGTAACAGTTTATGCTGGGTGGAAGAGTGGAGATTTGTCAATATTGTTGAGGCATACAGGAGAATTATGAGGAGGAGGGAAGTGGCTGCTCTTTTCTTACTATGACCACTTATTGATACAAGTTTTTTTGACTGCAGAGTCTATGTGAAGAATGAACTTTTAATTTGTCAATGATAATGCCTAGTAATTTAGCACTGGTGACATGTTCGATTTTTGTGCTGTCTGAGGACAGACTATTGAGATTAGTGGTATTTTTAATTACATTTTTGGGAAGAATAAAAGTAGATTTTTTTTTTTGGGGGGGGGGGGGTTAAAAGCTGATACGTTTTTTTTTTTTAAGCCAGTTTTTCACAAAGGTGAAATTATGTTATGTAATGGTTTCTAAGGTGGACTAGGTACAGAATAACAGTGGCAGGTTTTGATTCCTTGTTCATCTTGTTAATGATGATGAAAAGTATGGGTTCTATTACGGAGCCTTGGGTGGACATCTGTTGTGACTGGGAGGAAGGTGGAGTGGGAGCCGATCTATTTTACAGAATGGGTGTAATTGTTAAAAGTAGCTGGTGAAACTTTTAAAAAACTGTGAATAACATCAGTTAATTAGTGGGGTACCTGAGGAATAGCATTGCTCTTTATTTAGAAATATCTCTGTTCACCTAAGTATTTGTTTGTTTGGCCAGCTTTTTCTGAATATTGCTGATCTCTGGCTGCATTTTATTTTGAATTGAAGCTCTTCATTTAATTTGATCACTTCTATTTTGTATCTTATTCTAGTACATTTGTTTTGTTTTAAGTTTTCTGTTCTGTTGGAGTTTTAAGAGTTTCTGGCTAGGACCAGTTAAAGAAGTTAGCAAAGAATTCATTTGCAAACTGTGAATAACATCAGTTAATTAGTGGCTTTTGAGTTGCCTGCCCCTATTATAAATCTCATTTGGACACTCCTCCCAGTTCCATCTCATGAGCTCATTCTACTGAATACAGAGAGATTATTTGGGAAGGCCTACCCCTTAGTTTCTCAGCCTTGAATTGTCGTGTTTCATCCCTTTCCACTTAACCTAAAAAAATGCACTTTATTCATCTGATTTTACTGTATTTGTGTTTCTTCCTACTTTATTTTGCTTTTGCTCGTTCTTAAAAGTAATCAATTGCATTTTTTCTGCTGCATTTATTACTGCTTGTTAGTAGCCTGATTAAATAGGAAGGTTTGTGGTCTACACTCTTGTGGCAGGAGAGATAGCTTACATTCTTATAAGTTGGGAATTGCTGGTTGAAGGCTTAGTGTCCCTCTTATTCTAAAAGTGTCTTAGTTCTGGTTTAAGCATTTGGGCTTCACGCCAGTTATTTTACATTAAGAAGGCTTGTGGTCTACACTCTTGTGGGAGGATAGGGTAGATTCCGCCCTTCTCAGCTGGGAATTGCTGGTTGAAGGTTATTGTGCCTGCATATATGAACTGTTTCTTTCTGAAATTGGTGCACCTTGTTTTCTGTAGCATAGACTAGATTCAGAGCTGCTGAATCTAGCTCTGTTTGTAGAACTTGAGCACTAAACCCGGCCATCTTTTGTTGAAGAGGGTTTCCTTGCACCCTAGTGGCAGGAGTGTGCAGTTAGAACTCATCTGATTGAAGGTTTGCTGGAACAGGGCTCAGTTTTGAGCATTTTTATTGGTTAATTGGTTTTAATCAGTTTGCTATTGTTATATTTAAGTGTGTATCTGTTCTCCTGTGTTACATCAACCCTTTTGGTATGTACCTCACAAGACATCTACAACAACTGGAAAGACCACAGAAATAACTCACAAAGAGGATTACTGGCCTCAAACAGATGCCCTACGCAGACAGTCTCAAAAAACTACAGCTTTACTCCATCGCATATCGCCTACTCAGTGGCGACCTCTGCCTAATATACATAGCTATGTCAAACCCAGAGCTGTTGGACATGCTCCACTTAAAGTAATCCCAATCCCTCCGAGCTACACGCTCTAGGGACCTAAACCTAGTCACCACAATAAACAGAACATGCTGGAAGGATAGATTCCTGTCCCAGAGACTTCCCATACTCTGGAACAGACTACCTATCTATGTCAAACAGAGCTCCTCATTAGCACTCTTCAAGAAAAATCTTGATGATTGGATGGGAAATGGAAAATTCACCCCAGGGATCACTTCTGTGGCTCTGCTCGACAGGGGCACAGGAAAATAATTTTCTTGGGTGGCGAAAGCCAGGGTACATTTTTTTGGCTAGGCTTATATAGGCCCTAGGGCCAATAGCCTAGTACCTACCTATGAACCTAAATATCTTTAGCATAGTTTGGTTACAGGTTTTTCTGTGTCCAGATCTGTTTGTGTGATTCCTGTGTTTCCTGCTGTTCCATCTTGTGTTGGCTGGAGCCTGCCTGCACTTAGTGGAAGTAAGCAAACTGGTTGGAACTGGTCTGGCTTAGGGTGTTCAGCTCAGGGACAAGTTGATTGGTTAATTTCAGTGTTTCTATTTTACTTTCGTTTTTGTAGTATTTAAACCCCGTGTTTGTGCTTGTTTGCCCATCGTGCACCACTGCTGCACTGTTTTAACCCTTTGTGGGGTATCTCAGCTGCATTTTTTTCCCTTACCAGTACTCCTGTGTAAGTGAGCCCCTCCATTGTATTGATTTTATTCAGCTCTACTCACACTTATAGGTACTTTCCTTAGATAGTACCCACTCTACTATCCCTGACCTCTCTTCCACAGATTCAGCCAACCATGGATGGACAATTTCCTATGGCTTCTTCTCTAGTCTGGTTGATATGGGCATCCTGAGACAGTGTAGCAACTGCCTCAAGTACACGGACGACCTTCTACTATTACCACCTAGGAACACAGTATGTGAGAGATGCAATTACATTAAGAACCTAGAATCCTTGCTGTCTCAATCACAAGCCAGTACATCTGGCATTGAGAAGGTTGTCTGTGCAAACACTACAAACACCACACCTATACCACCATCAACACCTGTACAACACACTCCTACATATGCAGAGCGTCTCAGCAAAAACATCCCTAAACAAAAGAGACCTGTGAAGCAAACACACACACACACACACACACATCACAACCCACAGCACCAAGCACCACACACAGTATACACACCTGTGTCTCACAGCCTCTAAGGCCCAGCCACAAACCCAACATACTAGTCATAGGAGACTATCATGAGACACACACATGTTCCCCTCACCAGGGTAGACATGGAGAAAGTCATGGTAAGTTGCTTGTTGGGTGCTAGAATCTGCCATATCACGCACACACTCAAGTCTCTTAACAACAGGTACTGTTATGACTCTGTCATAGTAAACATTGGTTTGAATGACTTGAGACGTACCTCTCTGGACTATACGAATAGAGACATGACTGAGCTCGCCGAATGTGTTCCTCAGGCAGGTATGTCCCTAGCCTTAAGCAGCATCCTACCATCACCCAGAATGATGCCGCAATACAAACAGAAAATGATTGACTTTAACAATTGGCTTAGTTTCTGGTGTCATTCCAAGGGGATCCAGTAACTGACAGCCTAGGAGGACATGATTGACAGACCACGATGCTATGCCAGAGATGGCCTTCATCTGTCTCCCAGTGGCTTCAGGCTTCTGGAAAAGGTTATTGCCTCCCCCATAGTGCCTTTTTTAGGCAAAGTCATCAGCACAAAATTACCAATGTGAAAAATTCTTCTAAACAAAATTTTAAGGTCATGCTGCTAAGCGCTAGGAGTCTTAGCATGTAACTGCACTCATTGCAAGCATTCCTTGCCCTGGAGGATGCTGATATTTTGTGCAGCCATTGAAACCTGGTTCAAAGCCACTGAGAGCACCCCAGCCTTACCAGGTTACTCATCCTACCATACTTTCAGACCCCAAATGGATGGCTACAAAGCCAGAGGAGGTGCAGTTTCAATATATATCAAAGACATTCACACCTCCAGGCTGGTCAAACAGTATGACACACAGGAGACACTTCAAGTGCAGTTAACTGTTGACAAAAACACCTATTCAAATCATAGCTAGCTACAGAAACCATGACTCAGGACTCCCACTCCACCTATCTGGATTTACTTGAATCTATCAAAATTCAACCCTCTACCCTGATCCTGGGTGACTTTAACTACCCAACCATAGAGTGGAAGACCTAGTGTAGCCCAAACAGGAATGCCCAAAGTTTCCTTAACTTCATCAATGTCAATGCATTGGATCAGCTGGTCGACACCCCCATGAGAGTTGAAAATATCCTGGACCTGGTACTAATCAACATGACTAGCCACTGTAGCACCCCTACAGTGTCATCCTCCTTGGTAAGATCCGACCATAAAGTGATTACTTTCAAAGTCACCATCTCCCCTGACACCCATCCCCCGTCAGGGTCAAACAAAAGAAAACTTTTCCAAAGCTGAATACAATCTCCTGAGAACAGGTATAAGCAGCTTCACAACCACCGTCCCTTCAGTTGGAACTAGCACTAATGACCAAACCTACACCAAAAAACTATATGAGCACCTACATAGCTGCATGGACTTAGCAAAACCTGACAGGACCAAATCATCTTCCTCAAGGAAGAGAAAGCCTGTCTGCTGGTCAGTAGCATTAAACAAACTCTACAATAAAAGTAAAAAAAAATCTGCCCATGACCAAGAAGGAGCAGGTGACAAGCTGGAAGCAATTTCTCCTTTGTATGAACAAACAAATAAGATCACTAGTGAAATGCTCTAAGGCTACCAGAGTCCAAATTGGCCACATCCACTAAGGACAATCACATGGCCTTTTTCACATACATCCGCAATCTCAAATGTAACACCAAAATCTGCTCTAAACACACAAATGCCATAGATATAGCCAACCTGCTGGCAGACAGATTCAGTGGAACCCCCCCTCCCAATCAGTATACCAGGACATCTCAAAGGTAAAAAATATAGTCTCTATGGGATGTGACAACATCCCTGGCTGCATTCTACATGAACTCAGGCATGAGCTCTCACAGCACCATTAGCCACCCTATTCAACCAAAGCCTGAGCACCGGCTTCATCCAAGCTGAATGGAGGACAGCCACTGTCATCCCTCTACACAAGGCCGGAGCGTCCATTGATCCAGGCAATTATAGCCTGACTAGTCTGATCTGCAAGGCCGTGGAATGCATTATCACGGACCTTATAAGCAAGGACATTGGCAAACTCCAAACGCTTGACCCCACACAGTTTGGTTTTGTCAAAGGGAGCTCATGCCTGTTAAATTTGGTCGACTTCTTCGAAACAGTCACCAAAGTCATGGACATGGGGAAGACAGTGCACAACTCCTACCCTGACCTAGCCAAAGCCTTCAACACTATTCCCCATTCACGTATAATAGATAAACTCTCCCAGCTAGGCATCAACCCATACGTTTTCAGATGGGTAGCTAACTGGCTCACTGATAACCCACTCAGTCAAAATAGGGAAAGCCACCTCTAGTAGTAGACCTTTAATGAGCGGCATACCCCAAGGGTCAGTCTTGGGGCCTCTCCTGTTTGGGATATACTTTTCCAAGGTGTAAGCCAAAACCAGTGATCTCTAGCTGACCAAGTTTGAAGATGACTGCAAGTTGGGTGCTGTCTTAAATTCCCCTAATGATGTGAGTATCCTTCAAGAAGGCCTTACCCAAACTAATGACTGGTGCCAGAAGTATGGCCTCAAACTGAATGCCAAAGAAAGCATCATTATTCCCTTTTTTGGGGATAACCGACAAATGGTGTCCCCACTAATTATCACATTAATAACAATGTACTAAGCATGCAATCAGTTGTGAAGGACTTGATAGCAACCTGACTTTTGACCACCACATTGCCTCCATTGTGCAGAAGGCTTTCTACATGGCTCACCTCATAGGTAAGGGTATTTCATTCAGGAACAAGGAGGTCATGACATCCATGTACTCCTTCCTTATCAGACCCATTATTGAGTACAACGCCCCCTTCGGCATGTACCTTACCAAGTACATGCAGCAGATGGACAGACTACAGAGGTTCCTGAGCAGGAAAATCCAGGGTCTGAAACACCTATCCTATACAGACAGGCTAAAAGCTCTGTGACTCTACTCAGTCTCATGCAGACTGCTCAGAGGTGACCTGTGTCTGGCATATAAGGCCATCTCAGACCCAGCCTTGATGGAGTTGCTGCATATCCGTAAGTCAAACTCCACTAGCGCAACCCGCACGCAAGGCCTCAATCTGCTCCGTGACTAACAGAACTTGTGGGCGGTATAGATTTGTGTCCCAAAGGCTCTGTATCCATGTCAAGCAGAGTATCTCACTAGCCCTCTTTAAGAGGAACCTGGACGATTGGATAGGAAACCGAAAATACACCCCTGGGATCCCACCTGTGTCCCTGCTGGACATGGGAAACAGGTGCTGACTTTGTGAGACCATGGGTGAAATTCCTGGTTAAGATTATAAGGGCCTCTGGGCCAATAGCCTAGTATCGTCCTATGAACCTATGGAAAGGACAAGGCCACTAACACGAAGTTTGTGTAGGAAAAATTGGTGTGAAACTGTACTAAAGGCTTTTGACATGTTGAAATGATAAGGCCTGAATTTCTGCTTTGATTACCCTTATCAAAAAAATGTTGCAGCACTGTTTCTGTGCTTTGGTGGGTCAAAAACCATGCTCGTTAGAAAAGAATATGTTTTTTTCAAGTAGAAATGTTAGACGACGTTGACGGATAGATTTTTTTAAGTACTTTGGAGAGTGGTGGGAAGACTGCTATAGGGCAATAATTCATTGGATGTGCCACCTTAGTGAAGTCGGATTATGTAGGAAGCTTCCATAGGCCAAGGATACAGTATTTTATTATGGCTCTATTAATAATGATGGATATGGGACATCTTATACTATCAGCACCTATGCTGAGATATTCTTCTGGCAGAATGTCAGGTGCCAATGTTGCAGGTTTCAAAGTGTTTTTTGATGGTACTGGTTTGCACTGTTTTTAAGGTAAGTTGACGTATGAAGTTGGGGTTTTGGGCTTGGATTACTGCTGGGTGTTTAGGATAACACACAGGATATTACTGAATTTATCGGTTAGGTCTTTGTTGGGTTCAGAAGAAAAGGGGTTTGGAGTGGGTTTTCTGCATGGCTTCAAGAGTTGTTTAAGCTGTGTCAGAATTGCTTTGTCTTTTTGTACATATGGCCTAATTAGTGAAGAAATTCATTTTATCTTTTTTTAAAACAACTATATTGAATTATCACTTGTGACACAGGCAAATTTACATTTATATACAAGTAATCAAACTGTATTAAGTTCACGTTTACAAATATTATACTTCACATATACTGCTATATATCATGCAACCTAAGCAATATTACATAAATTATTCAATTCTTGCCCCCCCCTTTTTTTTAAAGAAGCATTGTTATTAAACCATCATTTATGACATAGGCATCATATAAATAAAAACAAACCACACCTACACAATTCTAATTGCAAGCATTTGCATCACTTATAATCTACCCAATCATTTTCAGTCAAACATTACAAAGCTCATTTAAGTCCTCCCTTCTTTTAAATCTCATTCCTCCTATGTATGTACTCTTCCCACAACTCCCATCTTTTCCTATGTAGTTTGCTCCTACCCTTTTCTAAAGATCTCAGTTCCACTTGTTTTATCTCTGGTACTATATTCACTACTTCTAGTACAGCTGGTTTAGATTTTGATTTCCATTTTCTAGCAACTGCTTTTTTGGCAGGCACTATAATTAGACACAGCAAGGCCTTATCATGTCTAGGCAATTCCAATTCTGTATCGTAACTCAGAAAAATCATCTCCCTCATCACAACAATCTACCCACCCAGCATCTCCAACAGTGCATCCTGCAGAGAATCCTTAAAGTCTGCCAACTCACTGTACTCCCAAAAATATGTTCCCAATTACCTCTTTCTTCCCTGTCACACCTCCAATTGCTGTCTACCTGAGGGAAAATTCTACTTGGGGCATAAAAACATATATATAAACATTTCCAAGCAAAAATCCTAAATATTCTAGATTTTGTTGCATATTTGGGAGACATGAATATATTGTCCCACTGTTTCTTTGTGAATTGCTTATCCAATCTCTCTTCACACTCCTTTATAACTTACTCTGATTAATTCTTAAGCTCTACAAATTTTTCCTTTTTTAATGGTAGCTTCTGTTGCAGATTCTACTAAAAACAGTACCAGTGCTGGTCTTTTGTTTAGATGCCCCTAATTCTTTCTCTTTGCCTATGCTCTTTTATCATTCCTTGATAGGGAAGGCAATCTCTAACCTGCAGTCCAAATAAATTCTTGACATCTTCCCATTCTATTATCTTTCCCTCTCTAGTTATTTGCTCCCAATACTATGGTTCCCTTACCAGTTTTCTCCAATAACTTCCAGGCCCCTCTTGCATTTTGTCTATATCCCTAATTGCAATCAGCCCTATCTGCAGAATCTCCTTTCTCTACTCCCATGTTGGCTCAGTTCTTAGGATACTTTCTGCTACTTTACAGACATAATCTGTATGACTTATGTTATTCTCCTTAAAGGCCTGCATCCAAAATCCTAGTCTCTCCTTGTTTCTTGAGCTTCCCCTTGTTTCATCATCATCCCTTTCCACGTTGAATTATAGTTTTCTGACTCGGCTATGTATAGAAGCCTCAAATGTGTAGCTCTGAAATACCCCTTCAAATTTTGTAATCCCAAGCCACCTTGTTTTACTGGAAGAATCAGCTTTTCCCACTTGACTTTTGCTATCGTTCCCTCCCAGATAAAGTCCTTCAGCTCTTTATTAATTGCTATCCACAACTTCTCCTATGGTTGATAAAAATATGCCTGACCTGTGTATAACACTAATAAGACTAAAAACATTTTAACTGCTTGTATTTTACTATCCATATCTATATATAACAAAAGCTTCCATTGTCTCAGTTTATCATCTTTTGTTTAGTCTCTTCCCACATATCCTTTAGCTGCCACTCCAGAATTATTTTAATCGAAAATCCTAAATACTTTATCATATCCTGATAAAAAGGATATTGCTGAACCAATTCATATGTGGTTAAATAATTTATCACTATTGCCTTGGTTGTAGATTCATTAATTTTGTATCCCGAAAAGATTTGAAAGTGTCTCAGAATTGTTCCACAACGCTGTGCTTCTCTTTCTGGTTTTATCAGTTATAAAATAATATAATCTGCAAATACAGCCAGCTTTTCTTGGGTATCATACCAGCTATATTCTTGATTTTCTGAGTCCCTTATTTTCTTTGCCAGAGGTTCTAAATGTAATGCAAATAGCAAAGAGGAAAGAGGACACCCCTGCCTGGTTCCTTTGCTCAAACAGAAATTATCAAACAGGGCCACACCCACTTTAATTTTTGCCTCCAATGCCTCATATATCCTCCTATATATCCTCCTAATCAACCGTATTATTTTTTCAGGACATGCAAATGCTTCCATTGCCCTGCTCATAAAGTCCCAGCTTACTCTGTCAAATGCTTTCTCTGCATCAAGACCCATCAACAACACTAGTATTTTCTTACATTCTGCTTTCCTATGGATCATCAATGTTCTGTTAATGTTGTCAAATGCTTGTCTCCCCTCCACAAAACCACAGTGATCCATACCTATCAATTTTGGCATTACTTTTGCCATTCTTTTAGCCATTATAGACATGAACACTTTATAATCGTGTTTTAGTATTGAAATGGGTCTGTATAAGCTAGATCTGATGGATCTTTACTCTCTAAGTATTACAGCTACCACTATGTTTCTTCCAGGATGTTGGTACTTCTCTACCTCTTAAAATACTGTTAAACAAAACCGCCTAGATCTTTATCATTTTTTCTCTCCTAGCTTCCAAACTTCCACAGGAATACCATCTTTTCCTGGGAACTTTCCTGTAGATCGGTTTTACATCATAACTGGTTATACATCGTCCCTTTAGCTTCTTAACCTTGAATTATCTTTTGTCTCCTTACTTTACACTTAGAAAAAGAAAAATATATTGTGCCTCTTCCTTCTTTACTTTGCTGCTTGTGCTTAGGCGTTCAACGGCATTTAGTTTGCCGCATTTGTTACTGCTTTTTGGTAGCCTGATTAAACTGATGACAGTATTCTACTGAATTGCTGCTTTATTTGAGCTGTTTTTTACTGTTGTGATTGAGAGCTAATTTATAACATTTACACCCATTTACTGATTAACTGTATTTCATTGCTGTTTAACTATATTTCATTGCTATTTACTAGAATTCATTACTGTTTAACTGCATTTTACTGCATTTCATTACTGCTTAACTGTATTTTTTTCATACTGTTGAGTTCTGTTTTTGTCTGTAAGTAGTTAATCTGGGCTTTTTGGTGAATTTTACTGTGTTTTTAAACCCTTAAATTGAGTAGCATAGTCTGAATACAGTTTTTTTTCCCCTTAGCTTTCCGCAGTTGATCCTCCTCTTGTTCTATGAGATTCCCCCTATTCTGCAATAATTTAACATTTGTCAGTCCCTCTAAATAATTCTTATTACCTCTTAACCATGGAAAAAAAGAGCAGCAGCACCTATTTACAATCCTTATTACACTTAAAAATAACTTAAAAATAACTGAGAAAACTTTACTTTGTAGCATGCAAAGAATATTTTACACCACAAAAATAGTACTATTAATAAAAAAAAAAAGTCTTTACTTACAGTTAACTTTCTCCCCTCTTCCCCTCACCAAAACATTTTTCTGAACATTAATGACATGAAGTAGGGCAGTCCCGCACAAGTCCAACAAATTCTGAAAAACTCCAATATTTCCAGATTTTCTTGTTCTGTCATATTACAAATATAATTATTGTATGTAATCCCACATTAAGTTACTGGTTTTATTACTGTTCATCTCCATCTCCCAAATCCTGTCTCTGCTTCCTTTCCAATGTAATCTCGATTCTTCTAGTCAATTCTTGTGCTCCTTTCCTTCTTTTCAACATTTTCCATTGAAACATTGGAAAAGGCCTCACAGGTACAGTACCTCTGTGGTCTTTATTACCAGGAGATCAAAGAGCAGAATCTCATTCGGTCTCACAACTCACTTTTTGTTGGACAAACTTTTGTATTTCCTCCTTAACATGTACTTCATCAAAAAATGATTTTGTCCCTACAGGGAAGAATACTTTAAGACAGCTAGGTATAGCAGTTTGAATCTCACACCGGCATCTTGACATTCCCTGAATAGTGGAATGGATTCATTCATCTTCTGCCTGGTGTACAATGAGTAATCTTCTCCATAAACACACTGCTGTCTCCCACTTTTCGTATTTTGCCCGTTTGTCATAATCACCTCCTTTTGCTGGTAGGATTGCATCTTTACTATTAAAGGCCTAGGTTGCTTTCTCATAGCCAGGTTTGGAGTATACACACGATGTGCCCTTTCAACTACAAACTCCTGCTCTGGAATATCAGTCCAGTTTCTTATTTGTGTTTTCATAACATGAATGCATTCTGTTCCTTCCAGCTTCTCTGGTATAGCTGAAAATCTCAGGTTTTCCCTATGTGCTCTTTGTGCTAATTTTATTATTTTTTTTGAAACATCTCCTCCTGAGCAGTCTCACATCCTGCCAATGTTTTCTTCATTTCAACCTCTGATTTTTGCAGCTTTATCACTGCATCTGAATATCTGTTTAAATCTTTTTCCAGCCTTTTGTTGTTTGTGCTGATATACTCCATCAGTGTTTTGTTTACTTTAACCAGGTCTGTGTGCAGTTGTCTTGTATCCTCCTGTAGGTTACTGGAAGTCATGTCTGCAGGCTGCACTCCTTTTTGCTGAACAGCTGCAGAACTTTCCCCAGTCAGTTTCTCTTCCACAATTTTTATATCTGATTTTTTCCAGGTGCTCATTACTTCTTTTTCCTAGCATCCAGGCAGTACACTTACTAGCCAGTTATTGAAATTTACTCATAAATACAAAAGTCTACTGACCTTTTCTGTTGGGTTTGTGTCTTCACACTTGGAGAGCTGCAGTCAAACTATTACTCAATGTGCAGCCATCTTGGAACAAATTCATTTTATCTTTAAGAACTTAATTATTGGTGTGGGTTTCTCAGGCAATATGTTTTAGAGAAGTATGTTTATTTTCATGCCATACTTTCCAGGCTTTATCCTGATAGTTCATTACAGGTTAGCCAGGGGGGCAGTGTTTACTTTTAATGTTCTATGTCTTCCATGTATGGGTCTTACTGCTTCAGTATGGTGAACAGAGTTAAAAAAGTAAGAAACAGCTTATTTTACTGGAAGGATTTGAAGGGCTTCCAGTTACAATTGTTTGAAGATATCATTCAAGATGGTTTTATCATAGAGCTTCAGGGGCTTGTGATAATCTCTGTTGATATAAATTGGGGGTGATTGTAGATGATTTTTTTCTGGGTTGGTTGAAATTATGCAGCCCAGAATGGATGCCGTCTAGGATATTTTGTCAATTCTAGTTGGTAGACTGAGTATTTGAATGTTGTGGGAGGGAGAGTTATTTGCATTAGTGGTCCAACCTAGGTTAAGTTCACTGAGCAAAATGGTTTCTTGACTAGTGATACAGGATAACAAACTTAGGATGTTTTCATTTGCATTAGCACTGTTTGTCAAAGGGGGATGTAGAATCTTGGTTATTAGTAACTCTTCTACTTTAATTTGTGGAACTGTTGTGTGGTAATTATTAAGCTGTAGTGTGGTTTGGAAAATGATACCTATTCCAGCTGTTCATTTAAATATTCAGTCTTTTCTACTTATACTGTAGCCAGGAGGTACAAGTTCTTCATGTTTAACATCTGGTCTTAACCAGGTTTCAGTGATTACTAGAATGTGGAGGTGATACAATTCATGCAATTCAAATATTTTAATGTTCTTCATATTAATCACTGTTGCAGCAGCTTTAGCCTTACCTATATGGGTTACATCCTCCCAAGGATATAACAGCCGGCTAGCTCCCAAAGATTCAGTGTACTTTCCACATGCCCAAACTGTCAAGCAGCTCAAGCTGAGCTGACTAAAAGATAAGTTTGGGTACAAAGCCCTACAGAGCTTTACTGCTGCCGAACAGTACGCTCCTCTGAGGGTTTTGAGGATCGGCAGTCTGATTGTGCTTTCCTTAGCTGAGCATATATGTTCCCTTTGGGGGAAAAAAATGTATTTTCTTACTTTTTACCAATGTTTTATTACTCTCCTCTTCAGCAAAGTTATTTTAAAGCTAAAAGTGTTGTGTTTCAACAGATTATCTTGAGAATGCTACATACTTTTAAACAGAGCCTTTCAATTCTGTCAGTTTAATAGTGGCGTTAACTGACAAAATATTTTCTGTTGAGAAATTGTGTATATTTTAACACTACATGGTTGCCACATTGTTTGAAAGTGCTATTTACTGTGTTTCTGACAAAAAAAAATAAGTAACTTTTGTGGACTGGTAGTTTTACTGGCACTGTTGCTTGCTTTCCCTACAATAGTGGCATAATTTTTGGCTTAACCATGGAACAGATTGTCACTCTCATAGTTGGTCCTTCTTCCAGCCACAAAAAGAAAAAGTTAAGCAAACAGCCTTTGCCACCACAACAGGCTAGCAATTTGCCTCTGCCACGGGTGGGTGACTCTGCTGTGGCCATTTGTTGTACACTTATCTTTTACCCCACATTGCTCTGGTGTAGCACCTACAGCAAGTATGGACTGGGGATTAGCCACATCCTTAGTGGCTGTTGAGGTCCCCTCAATGGACAAGGTAGAACCATTCTTGTCGGTCCTGAGAAAGGGAACATGCAAGGTTTCCCTGTTGTGTCAAAATACTCTCTCCATCTCTAGGGAAGCAGAGGTTGCCATTTGTAACACATTTGGCCCCATTTTTTCCATCTCAAAAATAAACCAAAAACCAAGCAAGTATCTACTCCTCCACACATTTCTTTAGATAGCAGTAGTTTACCGGAACTGGCTCAGGGCTTGATACAGGCTATTGAGTCTTCCTGTAGAGCAATGCCTGCTAAAAAGAGGCATGCTTCCTTTCCTGAAGAGGTTCAAGATTCTGAATCTGAACAGGAAGATGCAGGGAAGGATTCAAGGTTTTGTCCTCATATTCCTGATTCAAATTCAGAGGAGAGCCCACTTTCTTATTCTCCCTATGCAGGTGTCTCTTTCTCTGAGACTATTGTTAGAATGTCCAGTGTTTTCAGTGGGAGAACACTGAAGTTCTCAGTCCCCCCAAATATACTATGAGTTGTTACAGAAGGAATTTTCCAAAACCTATACTCATGCCTCCTGTCCCGTCTTGTCCCCTTTAAAGGAAGTGTGTCTTACTGCCTGCAATTTTCCTGATAGCCAGCCAGCTGTTGCTAAAAAGGCAGACAGGATGTATAAATGTCCTCAGATTTTTTTAAATTTTTGTACATTATTCCCAAATATGAGCCAGCAGCTGTGGCCTTATTTGACTCCTCTGCTGCTAAGCACTTAGTTAATTCCAATCCTACTTTTTCTAACAAGGATGGGAAAAAAAAGTGTATACTTCTGCAACTTTGAATTTCAGAATTTTAAATTGTCAGGTTCATATGCTAAAGTTTATGAGCTCTGACCTCCTTTTAGCACATGTTTTCTGAGGTCTTGCAGCAAGTAGTAATGGAGGCTAGAAAGCCTGCTACTACAAAAAATATATATTGCTATCAGTCTGCTGACTATCAAAGCCTAGGCAGCAATCAGAAGTCAGAATCAAACCATGCACTTTGAATTTGGAAGGTAAATACCTTAACCATTATGCCATCAAAGACTCCCTGCAAAAGATTTAGGCTCACAGACAAGTACTACGCTAGCTGTCATTGCAGACCACTATAAGCCTAATCACTTTTCCTTTAAAGGTGAAAATCAAACCCTGAAACTTCTGTCTGTAAGGTACATACCTTAACCATTATGCCAACACCCAGATGGAAAAGGTTTTCTAGTTGGTGCCAACAACATAACCAGTACCCATTCAGACAGAGCTAGTTGTTCTCTGGTTTTACATTTCTGGGAGTATGACTTATTATTCTATGGCTTTCTTATTCCTCCAACAAGGTTCAATTATCAGCCATTTCAGCATGTCTGCCCATAAATCTTCCTCTTTCAGGGCAGTTGCATGTCAAAATGCTCTTGAAAGGGGTTTTGCCCAAGAGACCACCAAGTAAACTGGGGGCCCATCCTCGGGATCTTAATTTTATGTTAGTGAAATTAACACTTGCTCCATTTTACCACAGCTATCCCGACCTTGCTGTGGTAGTGGGAAGTCCTACTGCTTACCAGTGGGACTGGTGAGCATTGTACTGCCTATCTAACGCTAGAGGAGTGGTTTTCAGCTCTGAAATTGTAATTTTATTAGCCTTTTTGGGCTGATTTCTATCCCTTTCAACTTTCTGGCTTAAAAAAGGTGTGTGTTTGCACATTTTTCACACCGTGCAGCACTGCGAGGCCACAGTTAAACTATTCCAGGTGCCAGAAAGTCTGCTCTTCAAATTTTCCCTTATAACTAGCTGGTTTCACAGTAGTAGCACTAAAATCTGAACCTCTGTGACTAGCACTTGCTCTAGAACCTGCTGGAATGCACTAGGAAGCCTGAAACTGATTCAAGCACTCAGCTCTCCTTGTCAATAAGGAGAAATTAATCATAGGCACTAAACAGCCTATAACTGCAGAGTACCTTGCAAAGGTAAGAGAAAACAGTTCTTAAACTTTACAAAAAAGCACCTAAACAGGCTTGTCCAAGGGTCAGCTTCCGGTGATTTCTCCTGTCCACCTGGTGAATCTGGGCATACTGGGGCAGTGCGGCAACTGCCTCATGTACACAGACAATACTCTCCTCCTACCACCCAACACTACAACCTGCGAGAGATGCACTTACATAGCCGAACTGGAAGCTAAGCTCTCTCCAGCCAAGATTGTGCTAGACAGTCAAGAGGAGAAGGTTAACACCTGCATTACACCTCAAGCAACTCATAGCCCTTCAAAACCCACACCATCAACACCCACACATAGCAACACTAAACCCACATATGCGGAGGCCCTTAACATTAACTTGCCTAAGCAACAAGGACCTTCAAAGCCGAAACGCAAACAAACACCAGTCACAACCAAAGTGACACATAGCTCACAACACCAGTGTGCCACCCAACAACAGCCCCCAAGGCAAGACAATGTACCCAACACTTTAGTCATAGGTGATTCTATAGTCAGGCACACTGATGTCCCACTCACCAGGCTGAACAAAGAGAAAATTACAGTCAGCTGCCTGTCAGGTGCCAGGATCTGCCACATAACGCATGCACTCATGTCACTCCACAAGTACAATAATGACTCTGTCATTGTCCATGCTGGAGTGAATGACTTGAGACGTACCTCCCTGGACTACATGAAAAGAGACATGGAAGAGCTCTTGGATCGTGTGACCCAGGCAGGTATGACCCTAGTCCTGAGTAGCATCCTGCCTTCACCCAGAATGATACCACAGTATAAGGACAAAATGATTGACTTCAACAATTGGCTAAGCTTCTGGTGTCATTCAAAGGGGATCCAGTATTTGTCTGCCTGGGAAGACATGATCGACAAACCACAATGCTTTGCCAGAGATAGTCTGCACCTGTCACCCCTAGGATTCAAGTTACTGGCTAAAGCTCTTGCCACCCCTATATTGCCTTTTTTAGGCAAGGTTCAAAGGATAAAACCACGATGTAACAGATACAAGCATGCAAAATCTAAAGGTAATGCTACTCAATGCTAGAAGTCTAAACCTCAAAATGCACTTTCTCCAGGCACTCCTAAAAATGGAGAACACTGATATCTGTGCAGTAACTGAGACCTGGTTCAAGGCTCCAGAGAGCACCACTGCAATACCAGGCTACAATTCTTACCACACTTTTTGGCCACAAAACCAAGACCGAAACACTAAAGGTGGAGGAGTGTCCATATTCACCAAGGATATTCACACCTCCAGGCTAGTTGCCCAACACAATGCATCTGAAATTCCCCAGGTGTGACTAAAACTAGATAAGACTGCAATCCAATTTGTAGCTTGCTACAGATCCCCCACTATGCCCCAAGATTCTCACTACACCTTTCTAAACATACTGGAAAATATTAAGATACAACCAAACACCCTAATACTGGGTGATTTCAACTACCCTGCCATTAATTGGGAAAACTACTCGGGTACCAACTCCTTTTCCCAACAGTTCGTGGAATTCATAAATTCCAACACCCTGGATCAACTAATCCATTGTCTCACCAGGGGAGCCAGGATCCTAGACCTGGTCATTACCAACATGGGAAATAGATGCTTCACATCAGTGGTCACCCGCTAACTGGTCAGGTCTGACCATAAGCAAATCACCTTTGACATCCACATCCCACCCCCACCCCCACCCCCCCAAGTAAGGAAACCTCCTTAAAAAACTTCTCCAAAGCCAACTTCATGCTACTGAAGTCAGAAGTGACAAACTTCACAACACCCACGCAGATGGGATCTGGAAGTTTGACTGCAGAATCCTACACTAAGGCACTGTATGAGCACATCCACTCATACATGAATCGTGCCATCCCAAATAGAACCAAGATGCTCTTCTCCAAAAAAAGGAAGCCAATCTGGTGGTCCCCTGCTATAAACAAACTATACAACAGAAGGAAGAAACTGTTGCAGAAAAGAGGAAAATCCCAGGATGCAGAAAACTCCCTCACCAGCCTCAGTAAGAAGCTGAGATCCCTCATAAAATCCTCAAAAGCTAATTACGAAAATAAAATTGTCAAAGATTCCAAAGACAACCACAAGGCATTCTATAGTTATGTCAAGAATCTAAATGGCAATGCTCAGATCTGCTCTGAGCTACAACAGAATGGCATTAAATATACTGATCCCAAGGATATTGCCAATATCCTGCTAGATCGATTTAGGGCCACCTTCACCCCCCTCTCACCCCCTAAAGGGCCCATCTCAATACCAAAAGATTGCCAAATTCCGATAATTACAGCCACACAGAGAGAAACCACACTCTCCAAAGCTAAGAATACAGCATCCATGGGACCAGATGGCATTCCAGGCTGTGTACTACATGAACTAAAAATGAACTGGCACCTCACCTAAGTGTCATGTTTAATCATAGCCTCACCTCAGGCTTCGTACCCACTGAGTGGCGCACAGCTACAGATACCCCGCTCCACAAGGGAGGATCCGCCTTGGATCCCGGGAACTACCATCCCATCAGTCTGACAAGCCTGATCTGCAAGGGCATGGAACGCATTATCATGGAACTTATAAACAAAGACATTGGCAACCGTCAAACACTGGACCCCACCCAGTTTGGGTTTGTGAAAGGCCAATCTTGTCTCCTGAATCTGACTGACTTCTTCGAATCAGTCTCCAGAGCTGTGGACGAGGGTAAGGTGGTCCACACAGCCTATCTGGACCTCGCCAAGGTCTTCAACACCATCCCCACTCTGGAATCATAGATAAACTTATTAAGCTTGGCATAAATCCCTACGTCACTCGATGGGTTGCCAACTGGCTTACTGACAGAATCCAGATTGTAAAAGTAGCAGACTCCAAATCCAGCTCCAGACAAGTGACAAGTGGAGTACCTCAGGATTCAGTCCTGGGACCACTCTTGTTTGGCATCTACTTCTCTAAAGTACAGGCCAACACTAAGGGACTCTGGCTAACAAAGTTTGCAGATGACTGCAAACTGGGAGCCATTATTGAATCCCTTTATGATGTGGATATTCTACAAAAAGGCCTTACAGAAACAGATGCCTGGTGCCAGAGCCATGGGCTCAAGCTTAATGCCAAGAAATGTATAGTTATCTCCTTTGGAAAAAAACATGTACCCATGAATTACCACATAGGTGGCAGGACGCTAAACATTGAAAGTGTGATGACAGACTTAGGGACACAGGTGGACAGTGGTCTCACTTTCGATAACCACATTGCCACAACAGTCAGGAAATCCTTCTATGTGGCACACCTCATTACTAAAGGGCTTTTCATCCAGAAAAAAAGGAGGTCACTGTCCCACTGTACTCATCCCTCATTAGACCCATTATAGAGTATAATGCCCTGTTTGGTATGTACCTCACAAGACATCTGCAACAGCTGGAAAGGCCACAGAAATACCTCACTAAAAGAATCACAGGCCTAAAGCAAATGCCATATGCTGACTGTCTAAAAAAACTCCAGCTATACTCTGTGGCATATCGTCTACTCAGAGGCGATCTTTGCTTAACATACAAGGCCATGCCAAACCCTGAGCTGTTGTACATGCTCCACTTAAAGAAATCCCAATCCCTCAGAGCCACACGCTCCAGGGATCTAAACCTTGTCATCACAATGAAAAAAACATGCTGGAGGGATAGGTTCTTGACCCAGAGACTGCCCATACTCTGGAACAGACTGCCCATACATGTCAAGCAGAGTGCCTCATTGGCCCTCTTCAAAAGGAACCTTGATGATTGGATGGGAGATAGGAAATTCACCCCAGGGATCATGTCAGTCGCCCTGCTAGACAGGGGCCCAGAGAAGTAAATATTGTGGGAAGAAATATCCAGGGAATTGGGAATTGTTATGGCTAGGCTTGCATAGGCCCTAGGGCCTAGTAGCAACCTATGAACCTATGGACTAGCTAATCTGGCTGACTTGAGGTTTATAACATGGAAAACAGTTTTATTGACTGCTCTAACCTCTGCAAGAAGGGTATCGGGAGTTGCAAGTTTTTATGGTGAGTCAAACCTGTCTTATCTTCCACAAGGACCAGGTATCTTTGAGAACTAATCCTTCTTTTATGCCTAAAGTGGTATCCAAGTTTACTTTAAGCCAAAGTATCCATCTCCCCATTTTCTTTCCTGAACCTAAAAATGAGGGAGAAAGGATACTCCATACCTTGGATGCCCACAGACAGCTCGGGTACTATCTTGACAAAACTAACTCTTTCAGATCATCGGAACAATTGTTCACTTCTTGTGAAGGCAAGAATAAGGGACAACTGGTGGCAAAGTAGACTATTTTCAAATGGTTGTCTAAGGCCATTACCTTTTGTTAAATTCAGCATGCCAAGTCTATTCCAGGTAGGGTCATGGCCCACTATAAAAGGACCATGGATTTTTCTATGGCTTTTTGGAAAGGTTTGGATTCTAGAAGTTTTCTAGAAACTGCTACTTGGTCTCTGTACATACTTTTACAAAGCACTACAAATGGATTATTTCTCTAGGTTAAGATCATGCTTTGCTAGGACCATTCTCCTTCCACCTCCCAAACACAGTTAATTATGGTAATCTATCCATATAGCTAAGGTTACAGCAACAGTTATCAATATGAGGAACATAGTACAGTTGTATAAGCTAAACTTACCATAACAGTAGATGTTCAAATAATCACTGATGGAGTAGCCACTCCACCCACCTTGTTTTTTTATATGAGCTTTATGCCAGAGTGTGGACATTTATTGTTTGGTATTCCTAGCCTTGTCCTTGAAGGGCTCAGTCTACCCTTCTCTGATGGCAGGAAAGCTATGATGGGCTTTGCTCCCAAATTTATCTTTTAGTCAGCTCAGCTCGAGCTGACCAAACAGTTTGGGCATTTGGAAAATGCCCTAAAGCTTTGGAAGCTGTCCGGCTGTTATATCCTTGTGAGGATATAATCCATACAGCTAAGGCTACTGCAGCAGTGATCATTTAGCTATCTACTGTCACAGTAAGTTCAGCTTACACAACTGCACTTTATTGATGCTATGGGCGCTGATATTGAATATTCATAAGCCAGAGTGGGATGATGAGGTTAGTTGGAAAATTGAGAGTAGGGCTTTTTAGGATGGAGGTTGCGGTGGTTAGATTGTGGGTGAGTTTGGCCCAGGGTAGGGGTGCAGGTCGCTACTTTCTATTAGTTTGCTGATACAGATGGGAGAGTTGTTTAGCTTATAGGGTAGCAAATTTTCTTTTTTATTGTGCTATTTATCAGTTTGGTGTATTTGGAGAAGGGTAGCAGATTTTTTTTTTATGTATTACTGTATTAAAGAGTGATGCCAATTAAGGGAATTATAGCAGTAGAGGGGGTATGGGGGCTAGTTTCATGTACTTTGGTTGTATGGGGGTGAGACAATATTCTTAGCTATGAAGTAAAGAAAGTTAGGATGCTGACTAGTGGAACTGGGTGTAGGTAGATGACAGGAAGTGTGTGGTAGCAGTAGAGTGAGAGGTGAAATGATAGACATAAATTAGAGTGGGTACTGATATAGTAGGAGTAGGAGAAAAGTAGAAGAATCGGGATGAGTTAACTGTTCTGACTGGTTAGACTATTTTTAAACACTTTTATTAAATTATCACTTCTGACATAAGCACATTTACATTGATATAAAAGTAATCAAAGTGTATTAACAAGTTTAAAATTAACAAACATTATGCTTCACATATATTGCTATATATCATATAACCTAAGCAACATTACATAAATTAAATTAGTTGTCACAAGTCAAGGAATATGGAACAAAGAAATGTGGGAAATGTACTATTTGTAAGTTTATTGTAAAACAATTTCATCAGATTAATAATACTGCATTTGAAATAAAGGGGAACTATGATTGTAATTCCATGGCAGTAATATATGGAATTGAGTGTGGCTGTAAAAAGTTTTATGTCGGGGAGACGAAAAGAACACTGGCATGTAGGATAAAGGAACATGTAAGGGATATTTTAAAAAATAAGGAAACCAGCCCTTTGGCAGGGCATTTTTTGAAGTATCATGGGGGAAAGGTGGAAAATTTAAAGGTGTCAGTATTAGATAGTATTGAGAATTTGAAGTATTTGAATGAAAAATCTATAAAACAAATACTTAGGAAAAAGGAATTATATTTTATATTAAAATTTAATACGCTCAAACCAAATGGTCTGAATAGCGATTGTTCATGGAAAAGTTTGCTGTAATGCATGTTTGTTACAAACATAGCATTTCACTGCAATTTTATTTGTTCTGTTTTTTTAAGAAAATGTATGAATAAGTTGATTGAATAATTGTATATAATTAGTGTGTGATAGTAGGTGTATAAAAGAATGGTTAATTGTGTGGTTCAGGGAATTATCTACTCTGAAAAGGCTTTTTGCCGAGGCGCTAGAGAAGAGAATAGAAGTGTGTTTTTTCGTGCTATTGAATGAAACTATAACCTTTGGATTAAACCTTTTACAAAATTTGTAACGGAGTCTTCTTTCGTGTGGTATTACAACATTACATAAATTATTCAATTCCTGCCCTTTTTAAACAAGAAACATCTTTATTAAACCATCATTTAAGACATAAGCAATAATACATTTATATAAACTAAAACAAGCCACGAAGACACAATCCTAGTTGGCAGCATTTTACATCACAAACCATACTGACACTCCCAGTTGCAAACATTATACATCACTTATAACCTACCAAATCATTTTCAGTCAAACATTACATAGCTCATTTAAGTTCTGCCTTCTTTTAAGCATCATTCCACCCCTGTATGGATTGGTCCCACAATTCCCATTTTTTTCAACATATGTAGTTTGCTCCTTCCCTATTCTAAAGATCTCAATTCCAGTTGTTTTATCTCTGTTACTATATACACTAATTCTAATATAGTTGGTTTAGATTTTGATTTCCATTTTCTAGTAATTGCTTTTTTCGCTGCCACCACAATTACAGACAGCAAGGTCTTACCATATCTAGGCAACTCCAATTCTCTATCATTGCTCAGAAAAATCATCTCCCTCGTCACATAAATTTGCCCAACTTACAACTCTGACAGTGCACCCTGCAGGGAATCCTCAAAGTCCGCCAACTCACTGCACTCCCAGAAAATATACTCTTAATTACCGCTTTCTTCCCTGTCACACCTCCGTTTGCTATATACCCGAGGAAAACTTCTCTGGAGTCTACTTGGTGTATAAAAATATAAACACTTCCAAGCAAAATTCCTAAATCATCTAGATTTTGTTGCATATTTGGGAGACAAACATATCCTCCCATTGTTTCTTTGTGAATTGCTTATCCAATCTCTCATCCCAATCCTTTCTAACCTCCTCTAATGGATTCTTATAGTTATCATGCAATATTTTATATGTTCTACTAATTATGCCTTTTTTAATGCCAGCTTCTGTTTTAGATTCTACTAAAAAAACTCTACCAGTGCTTTTCTTCATTTAGGACCCCCCCTATTTCTTTCTCTCTCTTTGCCTAAACTCTGATATCAATCCCTGATAGAGAAACCAATCTCTAACCTGCAGTCCAAATAAATTCTTGGAGTCTTCCCATTCTATCATCTTTCCCTCACTAGTTATTTCCTCCAATATCGTGGTTCCCTTGCCAGATTTCTCCAATATGATTGGTTGGATGTTTTGAATTGTGGTGTTATGTTAGTTTATCTGTGTGGGTCTCTACAGGTTAATTCAGGTGATGGGCTGCAACCTATAAATGGAATGATGGGGGGGGGTAGATGGAAATGGAGTTAGGGTGGACAGCATAGGGAAGCCACTCACAGTGCGGCTGAGAGTTGTAAGGCTAACCCCCAAAGTAGAACCAATATATTTAAACTATGATAATTAAATGAAAAATGTCCGTTTGATTACTCAGTAGAATCAGAGTCCAACAGCTCTGAAAGTGAAATTTTCCTGGTTGCTGTAGTTTTTAGGGTTTTTTGTGTCACTGGCAATAAATTATCCCCAATACCTGCGATTCTTCTGAGCTACTTATTTTTGATGTGATATAAAATCACAAGGGCTAACACTGAAATAGGGCAACCTATTACAAAAATAAATTATTTACAATGCAGTGAAAAGCAGAGTTTGCTTAAGCAAGCCCAATGGAGTACCTAAAATAACAGCTGGGGCATAGGACAGTGTTTTCCCTGCATTTGAGAATTCTCTTTTCAAGTTGATAGGGATTAAAATCAGAAAAACAACACTTAGCCAGATAGTAACGCACAAGAAGCTTATTTCCAATTATTTCTAGTACAAGGCTGAAGCACAATGCAAAACAAACAGTTTATGTTAAGAAATTCTACAAAAATATTTTATATAATCCAAAGGTTTTCCCTTTCTTCGAGGTTAGGCAACCCCTGAGTTGGTGTATTTAATTTCTGGAGGTGTGGGGGTTGGAGGCCTCCAAGTGAAGGTAATTTTTTTTGTTTTGTTTTACTTTTGGTAATAACAAATGTAACCTATTGGTTTACATTTGTGATGACATTTTTTTCAATGATTTTGGTGGCAAGTCACTCATTAAAACATATGCATATACTTGTGTGTGTGTGTGTGTGTGTGTGTGTACATATATATATATATTATACACACACACACACACACACACACACACACACACACACAGTAGGTCCTGGCTTCTAGCAGCAAGCTGACATTCCTATTGGGAAAGGGGCATAAATCTTGTTTTATTCTTGTACTATACTGTTGATGTCTTTATACGAGGGTGGATATAAAAAACAACATTGCACAAGCCAGGTCAGCAAAGGGTCTCAAAAAAAAAAAAAAAAGGGAAAATTTAGGCATGTGTGCGACTTGTTTTTCGATGACTTGATTCTGATATGGTGTAATTTGTAAATAACTAATCCACTGTTTCAAACAATTGCACTGTGACATAGCTTGTCTCAAAATATCATGCACATTTGCTTCCCCTCACTGTACTCATACTGTAAAGTGTACATAGGCTTACCACTGCTTCTAGCAAGCATATGCTGTGTTACTGATTGTATATTTACTTACTTATATGTACTTTTTCATGATCATTTATTTGTTGGTTAATAAATATCTGTGCTTTTGTGGTGCTTTTCTTCCCGAGCCTCCACTGAAAACAATTTCTTACGTCGTTCCCCTACACAAAGGCGGTTCTCTCAACAAAACTTAGTAATTATTGCCCCATAGCTATACTATCTCCCCTATCAAAAATCTTAGAAAAATGTGTACACACCCAACTACTGAATCTTCTTCTTCAATATAACCTGTTAGCAAATTCCCAACATGGATTTCAGCCAAACCATAATACCACCTCTGCACTTATATCCTTTACTGACCACGTCAACCAACAAAGAAATCTCGGCAACTTAATATCAGTTGTCTTCCTAGACCTGTCAAAGGCATTTCACACGGTATCCTACTGCAAATTATTATCGACTCTCTCTGAGCTCAATCTGGATAACTCCTCTCTACTGTGGTTTAAAAATTATCTGTCCCTCCAGCAACAAGCTGTTAAATGGTATAACTCTCTCTCCCCTCTCCTCCCAGTGGGACATGGTGTTCTACAAGGATCCATTCTTGGTCCTTTACTATTTTCCATCTTTACCAATAACCTCCCCTTGTCTACCCAACAAACTAATATAGTAAAGTATGCTGATGACACCACCCTTATTTGGTCAGCCCCCTCTCTACAATTACTCCAAGACAGAACCCAGAAGTCTTCACTACTATAGAAAGATGGCTAAATTCCTCTAAACTCATACTAAACCCATCTAAGACCCAACTCATGATCTTCCACCCATCCAAAACTTTCACCCCCACCTCACCATTCTCAAGAACATCCTCCCAACAGTACCCTTATCACACCAGTAACTCAAGCCAAGCTACTAGGTGTAACTATTGACCAAAACCTACAATTCGACAAACATATAACATTAACAATTGCCAAAGTTCATAAAAAAAATAGGCTCACTCTACCACTGCAAGAGCTTCCTTACACAGGAATCCCGAATCACTATCTCTCGTACTCATCTACTCTCCACCTTAATATAGCTTCCCCAGTTCTAACTAACCTAAACAAATCTGACCTGAAACTATCTACCTGCTACAATCAAATCTCAAAATTTGCAACCAGTGCTAAGTTTCATTCTCACCATTGCCTCTCCCTAAGACAACTAGGATGGTTAGAACCCACTAACCTACTAAAATACAATCAACTTCTTCTTACCCATCAACTGCTATACCAACCAAATAAAATACCTGCCCTTTCTGGTCTGCTCACCTTCCATAATACTGCGTGTTAACTAAGAACTTTCAAAACCACCTGACTGTAACCAATTGCTTACATAGCTCAGGCCAATCTCTTTATTCCTATGCAGTTACTAAGGCTTGGAACTTTCTGCCCCTGACATTAGATGTCTAAATAGTAAAGATACTTTCAAATCCCTACTTAATTATCGCCTATTCAAAACTTGGATATGTTCCTGTACAGAACCAGACTAATTTCACCTGTTCCTGATTTTCAACATCCTTAGATCACAGGTGTACTTTGTAGTTTCAGTTAGAGCACAGTACTGTGAAGCAGGTGTTTAGGCCTCCTTTATAGTTATGATTTCTAGTTTATGACCCCATTTGGCTATGGAAACTTCTTTTTGAATTTACATTCAAGCAATTGTATGTTTGTTGTATAATATCTTGTTTAATTGTTTCTCAATATTCTGACCACTCCATCATTTCTAATACTGTGATTTTACTCTTTTGATATGTTCCATGCTCTTTGTACAAAATAGCTATGTTTATATATTTTTTATTATTTTTTTATAATTTTTTTACTATGTATCTGGAGCTTTTCTTCCCAGGCCTCCACTGATAATGTGTCCAGTCGGACTAACCCAGTAAACAAATGGAAAATAAAAAAAATAAATAACATTTGCTCAGTCAGACACTCCCGGTCAACAAAGGTCAAATAAATTAATAAATAAAATAAACTTATTTAATCTATGTCCATGACTAGGCTGACACGGAGTTCAGTGTAGCTCACAAACATCAGATTACCATCTTACATGACTAGACAGAGGAAATACACGAAAGTTGCACAGTTAACAAGTGCTAGTGTGGGAGGAAGAATATAAAAGATTTTCCTAATTAACATTTCTGAAAGGCAATTACATGAACAGTTTTACCCACTTCTTGTGGCTCTGTAGACACACTTTGTTCTAGTAAGAATAAAACTGTTTGCCTAAACAACTCAGTAAAGAGTACTACAGTTTGAATGCTAGTGCCAGTTTTCACATCTCGTATGGAATGCAAGAAGTTAATGACAAACCATGCAAAATGGACCACCTGCAGAAATTCAACACCTTCAGTCAAAACAGGTCATAAAAGCATCATAAGTGTTTCCAAGACACATTCTTTACTGAGGATTATTTTTTTAAATCAAGAAATCAAAACCGCTTAAAATATGCTGATGAAAAACTGTTACTATATCCACTCAGTTCGTCAAAAGGGCTTCTTAGCAGTTCACAACACAACTCCCACCAACAGTTAGTAGCAAACGTGGTATGTCTCTGGTTTCTAGATAAAGCTATTCATACTAAGAAAGCAATCTGTTGCTATTATTAACAAAGTCACCCTAATAAATGCAAACTGATGTCTCCACATGCTTTCCATGCAGTCTTGCATTATGGACAGCATTTCTCCTTTCATACCTAAATATTTCAATTCATTATTTAATTGCTGCAACTGTATAAAGAAGACTGCAGCTATGTCAACAAATGTGCTTGTTTGCTGACTAATATCAAACTGTGATGCTTCATACTCAGAACCACGTCAAAATGTAATTTAAGTAAATCTAATGCTAAAAGTAAAAAAAAAGTCTGTACTGAAAATTGAGGGCTGCCCCTTCTTTGTCTGAATCATGAAATGTTTGTAAAGAGCTGAAGCATGAGAAAAGTTGATGACTACATGCCGAACAAGACAGTTTATCGAGAATTTTCTAAATATGAAGTACTAAACTCTGATACTTGACCGATCTAGACTAAATATACAGATGATGTAAAATAGGTACAGCCATAAATCACTGTGAATGGGGTGAAAGGTACATCAACTCAACAGCCTGACAGTGATCCGGGATCTATCAGAGAGTCACACTGGATAGAGTCGTGACACTTCCTCTTCAGTGACATTAACATGAAACAGGCTGTTTATTGCCAAGTTGCAGGCAACGTGCTCAGCACAAATCTACTTCCAATGCCTCCCTGCATGCCCTACTAGCCCATTCATTTTCCCCTTCTTCTTAGTGTCCGATGACACCAAGAGAGGAAGGAAGGTGACAGTCAGGGATTGCGGTGCTCATTCAGCAGTAATCAGGAAATTATGGCATGCTGTTTTAACTGCCTTCCATGGGCTGACAGATGAAGGCCAGTGTTGGAAGTGTGCCCCACACCACAATTCAGCTACAGTAATACACAGAGGCCAGAGGATATGTCACACCCCCTGCAACCCTGACTGCTCTGGAGCCTTAGCATTGTACCCAGGAACTAGAATTCAAGTTTTGCAATTAAGTTACTGTCGAAGTGAAGCCTGGATATTTTTCTGTGGTCTTGAGAGTTTCTTTTAAGTATTGCTCCTTCCATCAGCCTTCCAAAGACAAGCTGCTTTTATGATGAATATGTTCATGCATTCAGCCTGTAATTCTTGCAGCATGAAACATTTCTGAAAGGTGTTTGCAAGAATCCCTCCACTTACACCATTAACAAATGATTAATAAAAAGAGTACACTATAAGAATAAGTGTTACCACAGTCCAAATGCTCCTGTTACTAATAAAATAAGTTTTGTTGTTTGTCTTTTCGGCTTTTCCCGGTTAGGGGTCGCCACAGCAGAACTCCGGTCCGCTAAATGATTGGCAGTCAATTTTTATGGTCCCGAGTTGCCAGCCCAACTCCAACCTTCAGCGAAGGCACACCCATTCACGCATGTCATTCGGAGGCCACTCGACCGCGGGGAGGACATGCAGACTCCACACAGAAGGCATTCCAGCTGAGAATTTACTAATAAAATAAGTAAATAATCCAAAAGAGAAGTACAGGAGCTAACCAAGGCTGGCAACAAAAGTCAGCATAAATCCAGCAGTCACTAAGGCTTATTCAAGCAGCAGATATAAATGCTAGCTCAAGCAATAAATCCAAGCCAAATGCAGATAAAATCTGAGCCGTTTTATTGGTAAGCACTTTCACCCAGCAAGGGCTTTTTCAAACCATAAGAAACAAACATTGTATAAAATCAAATCGCATTTTATAAGGAAATAGGACTGACATCACTTCCTATTCCTGATAAAAACTTCACAGTATGTAATGACAAAATATATATATATATAAAAAATATATAAATACACGTCTGTGAATAAAAATAAAAATACTAACTAAAAAAGTTTTAAAATATGCATGTTTATCTCACAGTTAGTCTCCTATTCTTAAGAACAAGTTTCAATGGAATTTTATCATTCAAACCTGGTCTACGGTCTGCTCTAAGTCTGATGATCCATTTTAATTCCAGTGTTTCAGTGTAATTGCATATATCCCCCTCCCCTAACACTAGGTTGATTAATCTGTAAAACTAGAAATACAAAAGAATGTGTATTATCACTGTCTATGATGTGTTTAGAAAGTGCACTGCGTGGAGATAGCATGCGGATATGATAAAGATGTTCCCTTACCCTATCTCGTAGGCATCTGTCCGTCTTGCCTACATAGAATGCTTGACAGGCAGTGCACTTAGGTAAATAAATGACATGTGAGGTGTTACAATTGGCACTGAGTTGAAACCTGAAACAATAGGAGATAACTGGGTGAATGAACTGAGAACTCGTGTCCACAAATCTACAAAAATTGCAACAATTACAGGGAACACTACCCACAATATTAATGGGATGCTCATTAAGCTGAGTGGACAAACGAGGGTAACAAAGCAGTCTGTGTAAATTTGACTTATTCCTATATCTAAAACAAGGCTCCTCTCCAACAATGTCTCTGAGTTGTGAATCAAGTAAAAGTAAATTCCAATTCTTATTCAAAACCTCTCTTATACTATTTATGTCTTGCGTATAGCTAACAGAAAATTTAACCAGTGGATTCCTAACTTCAGGACATATATCAGAGACATTCTCCACTAAAGATGGTTGTGAAAAATATGGTCTTGCGATATCATTCCTCAGCTCCAAGACACCTTCAAAGTGGGTGGTGATCTCATCTGGCCTATATACTATTTGTAAAGGCTATTATTTAAACTGAACAACTCTTGTAAAAAAACTAACATAATTTGAATTCATCCTGGATGCTCGTATCAAGTTCTTGTAAATGTAGTTAGGGTGCATACTTTCCCGATGTAACAGGGAGTTCCTATACCACGGTTTTCTAAAGACTCCAGTGTTAAGCATCCCATTCTGCAGTCTAGCAACAAAAACATCCAAAAAAGTGATGCGACTACTTGAACTTTCCAAAGAAAAGTAAAAAAAAAATAGTTAAACTATTAATCTCTTTGTGGAAGTAATCCAAAACTTTGTCTGTGCCAATGGGTCATCAGACTTAGAGCAGACCGTAGACCAGGTTTGAATGATAAAATTCCTTTGAAATCTGTTCTTAAAAATAGGAGACTAACTGTGAGATAAACATGCATATTTTAAAACTTTTTTAGTTAGTATTTTTATTTTTATTCACAGACGTGTATTTATATATTTTTATATATATATATTTTGTCATTGTATACTGTGAAGTTTTTATCAGGAATAGGAAGTGATGTCAGTCCTATTTCCTTATAAAATGCGATTTGATTTTATACAATGTTTGTTTCTTATGGTTTGAAAAAGCCCTTGCTGGGTGAAAGCGCTTACCAATAAAACGGCTTGGATTTTATCTGCATTTGGCTTGGATTTATTGCTTAAACTAGCATTTATATCTGCTGCTTGAATAAGCCTTACTGACTGCTGGATTTATGCTGACTTTTGTTGCCAGCCTTGGTTAGCTCCTGTACTTCTCTTTTGGATTATTAATAAAAAGAGTGCCTAGGCTAAGGATAAGGCATATGGACAGTTGAATGAAAGGCTGGACACAAAGGAGGGAGAGAAAGACCTGTACCGATTGATTAGACAGAGGGACAAGCTGGGAAAGATGTGCAGTAGATAAGGGTGATAAAGGATAATGAAGGAAACATACTCACAAACAAGGAGTGTGTGTGTTGAGGATGATAAAATGTCCAAAAACTGGATGGATAATGGATAAAAGATAATGCACCATTACTGAGAGGGACCACTTAAGACTCACTCCACAAGTGGCTGCATCTCAAACAAGTTATCTTTCTGTGGAAATGTTTCTCCTGTACCTAAAAGTAGCTTCTACAAACAACATAAAAGCATCTTCATAATATATAGACTACATCCAGCAGACAGTGCACACGAGGAAACAATAAGGGCAAACGAGGAAACAATAAGGGCAAAGTTCTCCAAATTATCCCAGTAAACCAAGATATACAGAACAGAAAATAAGTTGATTACTAACCAAAAAAGTTTCTGTTGCACTGTTAAACAAGACAGAGAAACAAAAAGTATATCTGCTCAGGACATAAGGAAAGACAAAAATCTGTAAAATATGTAAACTTCTGGGCTGTTTTCTGCAGAAAATGAAGCCTTGTGATCATGTAAATCCACAAAGTCTTTTAATGGCTTGAAAAAAAAAATGAACAAATACTTGAGAAAAACAGTGGTGCAAAATGAAAGATAAAACACTGCTGAACCTGATAAGGCTGAAGACAATTACTCCACTAGCACTCATAGCACTCAAACAGATCAGTTGACGTAAAGAATGGAAATAGTTAAAAAAAAAAAAAAAAAAAAAAAAAGAATAAAAACTCTGAGTTTTTGGAAACCATGTAGCTGCAACACCTGTATGCCCTCAATGCGTCATTTGCACATTTCCCATGGGGCTCTTTCAAAGGAGGTTTAAAGTATTACACAGTGAATTCTCTTGTTTGCCAGGATCATCTTTGATGTTTTTGCTATGTAGCTTTTCTGTGTAACCTGTTTACTCTTTATTTAATAAAAGGAAGCCATTGTTTTCTTCAGTAATACCATTATTGTATAATAGCCATAATCCACTTGTGTGTGTGTGGATAATGCTGGATTTACCCACGGTTGGCTTTGATGACGAGGGGTGAAGCCCTCGTGATCAAACCACTCCAACTGCAGATAAATCTCGTAGTACCCACACCCAGTCATGGATCACTGCTAAAATAAATTCAGAATTTAATGCAAATTCTACTGATGGTGGTATATATCTGCATTTGTGCTTTCTAAAAAAAATATAAATAAAATATAAAAACAAATTTGTTGTGAAATATTCTGATATAACACCAAGACTCGCATAAAGTGCCATAGGTTCATAGGTCAGTACTAAGTTAACTGCACTTGCTGGCAATTTTAAGCCTAGCAAATTTTTTTTCATTTCATAATTAAAATTAACTTATCTCATTGCAATTTAGATTCACCTATCCTTTTCCAAGATCTACATTTATATTTATACATCCAAAGACTTCCATACTCGAGATTTGAACTCTGTACCTTCAGAGTCTCAGTTCACTTCTTAAACCACTGTACTTACTTTCCTTTCTGAAAATGGCAAGTTTAGAAGGGGCATCTGTGGTAGAACAACAGTCTGGATAATTTTGATCTAAATGAGCTCATTTTCAGTAATATTTCTCCCTTATTTTAAATGGGAATAATTACTAGCAATGTGAACAGGGTGGGCAACTCTGTTGAGGGAAAAAAAGTGTCTAATTAAATGTATGAAAACTGTGTCTGCACTTGATTTTGTTACAGGAAACACATGTCCCTGGCAGAGCATAGTACTCTTGACAACGTGATTTCAGCTAATTGGATCTTCTGCTTACCCGGGGGGTAGTAAAAGGGGGGCTGCAAAGTGAATAAAGTAGAACTACTCCTGGGAAACACTTTTAGTGGATGCAGATAAGGAGGCTGGATACTTAGTGATTAAAGGTAAGTCAATGGGATGGGTCTACACTGTTGTGAATTTCTATATCCTCAGACAAGAACGCAAAGATGAAACACTGATTTTTGTTAAATAAAATAATACCAAATTCCCTTAAATTTAAACACAGGCTTGCATCAACAGAAAAAACAAGATGCAAGTACAATAGATGATTTTACTATCAAACATAAAATATGCTTCATTAACGTACAGAGGTCTGCTACATACAGAACACAAAGCATAAGTGGCATGTCCTATGCAGACTGCATTGAGGCTTTATCCCTGTATTCTGTCTCCTAAAGGCTGTTGAGGGGAGATCTATGCCTAGCATATAAGGCATTGTCAGACCCCACCGTGAAGGACCTTCTGCATATCTGCAAAACAAACATCAGAGTCACCAATTCTAAAGACTTAAACCTTACCTGTGATATAAAGAGGACCTGCTGAAGAGACAAGTATGTATCAGAGACTACTCCTCCTTTGGAACAGGCTCCCCATCCACATGAAGCAGAGTTCCTCCCTAACCCAATTCAACTGTAATTTGGGCAACTGGATGGGGAACAGGAAATTCATCCCTGGTTTGGAATCTGTGTCTCTAATGGGCACAGACAGCCTATAAATGTTTCATCTCCCAGGCCCCTGCGTGTAAATGTTTAATCTCCCAAGCCCCTGTTTAAACCTACCAAGGGTACCAGAACTTGTCAAAAATTTCGGATGCATGACTAGACTTAAAAAGGCCTTTGTGGTTGTTAGCCTAGTAAACATGGGTCTATATTACAATGTCGAACTCACAGGAGTCTGAAAGTTGTAATATCGAACCCAAATGTTTGAAATACGAAAATAGTGAAGCCACGGCACACCGATTTTTTTTTCCCTGGGGAAAAAATTGGTGGGCTGTTTTTGAGGCTTTGCTATTTCCTCCACTGTGGTGTGATCTCGGAGTTGGTATATTTAAGTGGGGTGGGGGGTGGGGGTGAAGCCCCCCATATTAGTATAAGTTTAAAGTGCAAGTGTTTTTTTGTTTTTTGTAATGAAACAGTGATTTTTTTTTCCCTGGGAAAAAAAATCACTGTTCTGTGTTTTTATAGTTATTGGGTTTCGAACTTCACGGTTCGATATTACATCATTCGGCCTCCTGTGAGTCTGACGATGTAATATTGACTCTAGTAAACACCTATGAAATTAAGACAGTTAAACATTACATTATCTGCATAAACATCCTTCACAGATTTATTTACTAACACTCTGTCTATTCATACACACAACACTGCATCATACTTGCATTTTAAAGCAACATCCATTCTTACAAATCATTAAGTTTCACTGTTAATTCATCTTAAACAATAAACACTCATTATTATTCAAAAAACTAGCACTTTGATTGGGCACCCCAAACAGTGTGCCCACTGTAAATCAAACAATATAGCAATAGAAAAAACTACAGATACTGAAGCATCATTGAGCAGTCAGACTTTCTACTGGCTTATGCTGAAGGACAGAGCAAACTATAAGGTACATTCTGCAAAACAAAAGAGATCTAGCTGATTTTCCTTATTTATTTATTTAGCACTTGTTTATCGAGAAACTCCAACTGGGCAAGAGCACATTTTCTGCAGAGGCCTGGGAAGAAACGCTCCAGACGCATGTCTTTGGAATGCGGGAGGAAACCGGAGCACCCAGATGAAATCCACGCGAACGCAAGGAGGACATGCAGAATCTACACAGAAGGCATCCCAGCTGAGACTCGAACCAGACAACCTCTTGCTGTGAGGCAACAATGCTAACTGCTGCACCACTGTACCACCCAAAGGTTTAAATGTTTACATTTTCCCCCTCATAAAACTGTATTTTTTTTAAACAGTAAAATTAAAAAAAAGAAAAAGGACAACAGAGATTATGTTTTCTCCATCACTTCTGCACTGATGTACTGTGCAAGCGTGGAAATGGAAGTCCCATATGTATGCACATTACATCAGTATATGGAAGACGATGTGGAAGATTAATGAAGTGCCCTTACACGTATACACTATTTAAGGAAGGCAAGCAATTTCTTTTTTAAATAATTTAACTGCATAGGCCGCGGTGGTGCAGCGGTTAGCATTGTCGCCTCACATCAAGAGGCTTTCCGGTTCGATTCTGGGCTTGAGCGCCTTCTGTGCAGAGTCTGCATGTCCTCTCCGCGGTCCAGAGAATTTAAAGGCATGCAAGGTAGGTGCGAGTGTGTGTGGATGTGTGTTCGTTGAGGGCTGGGCGCCGGGCTGGCAACTTGACACCGTAAAAATTCACTGGCAATCATCAGCGGACCCGAGTTCCGCTGTGGCGACCCCTAACCGGGAAAAGCCGAAAGACAGTTTATTAGCAATAATGCATGACTGTGCGTGGGTATATCAGGATTTACCCATGCAGAATCATGGTATATGGATACATTAGACATAATAATAAACAAACTATACTCACTATCAAAATAAAAAATGAAAATTCACAGAGTTCAGCTCCACACACTTTTTATTCAGTCACCATTGATCTGGTACCTCGGGTATTCACCTTCAAGGATCTGATGTACAATTAACATTTTTACAAAGCTTTTATAATTTTTTTTCTTTCTAAATCTTTACACCTGCTTTTTCCTTGCTTTCTTAGTAAATTGTAAAAGATGTGCACATTCTATGTAATTATGTTAATTTTAAGCTTCGTAACTATGTTAATTTTATGCTTTGTATTGCATGCTTCTGTATACTCCTAATATTTGCATGTAATCTGATCTGTGGAGCTTTTCTCCCCGGGCCTCCTCCAAAAATGGACATGCATCCAGTCAGACTTTCCTGGTCAACAGATGTAAAATAAATAAATAAGCATTTATTCCTTTATATACATGTGCAACCTTATGATCCCTAATTAACCAATTAGCAGAATTATACACTTAATATTTTTCTTTCTTTTCCTTCCATTTTCAACAAAATTCAGCAGTTTAACATACATACCTATTCTTAAATAAATTCAACATTTATTTCTTGATTTAACCCCACAGGAAAGTATAATTTAAAATTAATTTAGTTTCTAGTTCTAATAACATCTTTTCATAATCACCACTCCTTGGCAAAAAGGTTTTGCTAAAACGGAAAAGAAGAGAGCAGAATCCACAACCCCATGTACTTCCCTAAAGTGCTTAGTTATAGGGTTATTACTATTGCACTTTCTGATATCCCCTAGATGCGCCAATATTTGAATTTTGACCTTATGTTTAGTTTGACCCACATATCACATTGTCTTCGAGCAGTTACAGCCCACTATGTACACATCTCCCCCTGAATTACAATTAAGAAAAACATTTGCAATGTACTTTGTTCCATTAATTTTTATTCCAGATAAATATTTTACTTTGGAACACACACTGCAACACCCACAGGAGAATATACCAACTCTTTCACTCAAAATACGTTTAGGTTCATACACATAATTTAAAATGTCTTTGAAATTACTTCTCTTATAAGAGAAAGTTGTGTGTCTGGGGAACAATTTTCCAATAACTTTATCTTCACTAACAGTATAGCATAATCATTTCACACCCCCCTCCAAACAATCAGAAAATGGTGAAAACCTAGTCACAAAAATATTTTTTCTGCTTCATAATTTTCAACTTGTTTCTTCTGACTTACTCTAAATTGTTTCCTACCACTTACTTTCATTTTCATACCACTTAGAACACATTATTTCTCTTTACCAGCTTGTTCCTTTGTATAACACCTAACTTTAAACCTACTTTCCACTTTATCCAATTATTTCAACCTAGTATCACAGGTATTATGAAATATCCTTTTAAATTCTCCATAGGGCAAAGAATCCAATAAATTTTGGGGTGCATACTAGTGGCATGCAAAAAGTTATTAACATCTGTATGCTTCCTAAATGGTCTATATTTCACATCTACACCTCACATACAGAATAACATCGAGAAAATGTACTCTACTCTTATTTAACTCATATGAGAACTTCAGACCACGGAAGTTACTGTTCAAGGCCACAAAGAAATCCAAAAAATCTTTATGTCTCCTTTATATATCAAAATCAAATAATTTACGAATCTCTTATATAATACTACCTTCCTTACATAGAAGTCCATTTGGTATATAAAATGCTTTTCAAATTCACCCATATATAGGATTGCAAATGATGCCCCCATTGCAGTACCCTTTAACTGCAAAAAAAAAAAAAAAACTCATTCTCGAAGCAAAAGTAGTTTCAGTTTATACAAAACTCTAATATAGCAGGTATGATGTCCGCGGTCCCTCGCCCATCCTTTTGCTCACAATTCAAGACCCCACCTATGATTAATATTAGTATACCATGAGCTTACATCAATGGTTACCCAATAGTAGTCTTGAAATCATATTAAGTGTTTAACTTCATTTAACAATTCTTAAGTATTTCTAATATGTGCTGGTACTTTAAATAGCTTTTTTCAAATGAAAGTCCAAAAACTTCCCCACGTTTTATAAAGACGACCCAATCCCAGAAACAATAGATCTCCCAAGAGCGTTTCGTAGACTTTTATGGATTTTAGGAATTGCATACATAACTGGGTTAACAGGTTTCTTAATGTAAATAATCATTTCCCCAAAATCCCAATCTTTCACCTTTCTCAAGCTTTTTATGTAACTCTGCATTAAAGCTTTCTATAGGGTTCTTAGGCAATCTTTTATACTCAGTTTGAACATCCAATAAAATATAAACCATCTTCAAATCGTTTTCTTTATCCATAATTACCCAATTACCACCCTTATCTGCAGGTTTAAACACAAAATCATGCTTTCCTTTTTTTTTCAAATTCAGCAGGGCCAACCATTCTTTATTAGTTAAATTATCAATTTTCTTAAAATGCAAAAATGTTTGAAATTGCTGAACAATTTCTTTGCTTACCACTTTTTCAACTAAACTAATAGATAGTGTATTTGAATGGGAAGAAAACTTACTCATACTGACATAAAAGGTACTTCCAGTTTACCATACCCAGTAGTAAACTCGTCTTTTGAACGCACTACATTACTACCTTTATCTACACATTCATAATATTCATGGTCAAAATCCATTTCATAAATAGATAAATTCAACAAAGAGTCATCTTCATATTCAAGGACAAAATCAGAAACAGTATCAAACTCATTCATTTACCTATTCTTTTTAGCAAAGTGACTGAATAAAAAGTGTGTGGAGCTGAACTGTGTGAATTTATATTAAATTAGACATAAGCTAGGCGGGCACATGCAAGCATTCCTTGTAACAATGTCATTTACATTTGGGAACAGACATCCAACAACATTAAGAAACATTATATTTCATGTAAATGCAGACATCTCCCCAGTACCCAAACAGTCTTTGCTTGGTTATTTATCTTTGGTATTTATTCTACAGCAGTTTGATTTACGTGCCTAACATTTCAACAAGCTTTGATTTTAAAATGATAGTCGCCATCACAAATTTCATCATATGTACACCGTTAACAGAAACTAGACATGAATTAATTACCAGTGAGCATCATTATTAACAGATAAATGATTTAGGAGTCCTAGTTCTCCTCAGACAAACCTTGCTCTCAAACTGTGAAGGAATTTGCTATGTCAAGGAAAGCTTGTTAAACTATTCACATGTAACCACCAAGGCTATATTTCTCTTCCCAAAAATCTGCTTTCATGTGTTTGATAAAATTATGTTCAATGTTGGTGAGTATCAGCCTCAGTTAGTTCCCTGAATTCAAAATCTCAAGGTTCTTGACATTTTTCAGCAATAAATGCTAAATAATGTTTTAGAGGATTGGGGAGTTTGATCTAACAAGTACAGTTATCACTGAAGGACAAGAAAAGGATACAGTTGCTACTTCTGCTTTCTACAATGCCCAGTAAAGAAGCAACCAGAAACTTTTCCTTACCCTTGATGGGATCACAGGTAGGAAATCTAGTAGAGATCCTACAGAAAACAATGAGTCTCATTCATTTAGAAAGTACTACAAATTTTCACAAAGCTTTTCCAAATCCATACTGGCAAGCTCAGCTTCTGCAGAAAAACAGTTTGTTCCAAGGGCCTTCTCCAATTTTGTAACCTCAAACATAGTCAAAATCTTATGCTGAAGTCTTAAAAAACTATCTAATGCATTTAGACAACATTCAACTTTAATTTGGGCCAAAGAAAGATCTATGTCACTTGTGACCTGGAACTTCAGCATGCGCACACTTAACAAAAGTAATAAAAGTGTTGTAAAGCAGCTTGAGAAGAAATGATAAAAAAGTAGACCTTTTCATTTCGAGATTTCTCTCACAAACACTGAAGACCAAACTACTGATGTCTAATGCTTAACAAGCCAAAGGAAATGCAACAATGACAACAGCACTGCACTATGGTTAAGAAGACAGAAAGCTAGTAACCCAGAATGAATGCCTTAATAACAATGAAGTGTTACCACCTGGGTACAACATACACAGGCTGGATCGTGCTTCGAGGAAGGGGGTGGGGTAGCTGTATTCTATAAATCTGAGTTGAATGTCACCATAGATGTAATACAACCTCCTCAGATTAATAAATCTGAGATTCTTGCCACCAAATTGCAACTTAATAAAAATAAATGCATTAATATCATCTGTATGTACATTCCCCCAGGTAACAATATATCTACATTTGAAGATATCCTACATTGGTTATCATGTCACTACCCCCAAGAAACCCTACTACTTGGAGACTTTAACATAGACTGGGGCACCTGTTCCTTAGAATCCCCAACCACCCATATTAACCTGCATGCATTTACACAAATCATATCCACCCCTACCAGGATAGGTAAACCCAACCAAAAAGAAAGTATACTTGACTGGGTACTCATAAACAGTCACCCCCAACTGTACACCTCTGGTACCCTCCTTAATGGCCTAAGCGATCACCTTCTCACATATCTAATTAAGCACAAAGCCATTAATTCCCAACAACCCTTACTCAGAAAGGTTAGAAACAATAAAAACTTTGACCCTGCCAAATTCCAACAAGAACGAAACTCATGTAATTGGCCTATTCTAAGACACCTCCCCTTAGAGGAAGCAGTAGCATACTTTAACAACAAATTCCTTGAGATCCTTGATTTGCATGCACCTGTTCGTTCAAAGAGAACCAAGGCAAAAACTGCACCATGGCTTTCTATAGAGTCTAAACTCAAAATTACCCTTAGAAACAAAGCACGGGCTTTATGGCATTCTTCTAAAGACCCTCAAGATCATATTAAATACAGGCAATCCAGGAACGAAACCAAAAAATCAATTTTACAAGACAAAAAACAATACTACTGTAATTTACAGACAGTAAATCAAAATAACCCTCATAAGTTTTGGGCAGGTTTAAATAATCTACTACATCCTGGACAAACTTCAACCCCAATCCCTGCTGCTACTATTGATAAAACCCCTGAAGATGTTTCTGATAGTTTTAACCAATTCTTTACTGAGACAATTCAAGCCCTAGCTAGCCAACTACCTCCTAGCTCCCCTGGTCCTGAAAGTAGCACCCCTAGAAACCTACTTGCGTTCAGCTTCCAACCAGTTGCCACTTCACTTATCCATACCTTGATCAAAAAATTAAAACCCACTACACTTTCTGCTGTTCAACTCCCTGCCGAGTACCTACAAAAATCAGCTGATGCTATTGCTTACCCCATCTCAATACTAATCAATCGAACCATAGTAGAAGCTAAAATTCCCACCATCTGGAAAATATCCTATGTAATCCTACTTCACAAAGGAGGCAGCTCTACTGAATTCTCCAATTATAGGCCAATAGCTATACTCTCTCCACTTGCAAAGATTATGGAAAAATGTATTCATAGACAACTCATGCACCATCTAATCCAAAATCGCCTTATGGCAGGACACTCAGCATGGCTTCCGTCCTCATCACAACACTACTTCAGCCCTCCTAGCCTTTACTAACACCATAAACCATAATTGCAACAATAATTATATATCCTCAGCCCTCTTTTTGGATCTTTCCAAGGCATTCAATATGGTTGATCACCAACTTTTAATCCACACCCTGCAAACATTCTGTCTAGATACTGGAGCGCTCCAATGGTTTCAATCCACTTGAATGGTCGACAGCAGGCTGTCCTCTGGCAGAACAAACTCTCTAACCTTCTACCTAACACCCTCGGAGTACCACAAGACTCTATACTAGGGCCCTTGCTGTTCTCCATCTTCATTAATGACCTTTATACTGTCATCCCAAAAGTCAGCTGTATCCAATATGCTGATAACTCTACTCTGATTTGCTCAGCCACATCTCCAGTAGAGTTATGGTCAGCTACCCAGACCACATTTAATACAATAGAAAACTGGCTTTCTGAACATCATCTGATCCTAAATCCCAAAAAAACTAAAATGCTGTTATTATCACCAACACGTAGGTCTACCGCTTTCACCTTTACCATAAAATCAAATGATGGCACAATAATCTCCCCTGACCCATCTACAAAACTATCAGGTGTCATCATAGATAATAATCTCAAATTTGACCTACATGTTAACCAAACTATCAAAACCATCAATAAAAAACTAGGGTCACTTTACAGAATAAAAGCCTTCCTAACCCCTCCAGCTAAAATTGCCATAGCTTGCTCTCATCTTCTTTCAACCCTTCTGTATGCATCCCCTCTACTCTCGAATTTGAACAAGACTGTCCTTAACAAACTCTCAATTTGCTACAACCACATTGCCAGGTTTGCCACTGGGCTTTTAGGACACATCATTGCGTCAATCTAAATCAGCTTGGTTGGCTTGAACTACCTAGCCTAATCCAGTATAACCAACTGATTATGGCCTATAAAATCCTCTATAATCTGGACAATACTCCTGCACTTAAAAATATTATCACTCCCTATAACAATCCTAGACCGCTTTGATCCTCTAACAAACTACTAATTCAGACTAGCAAAATTAATAACACAGCTGGTGATTCTCTCTTTGCAAACTCTGTAAGTAGATCCTGGAACTCTCTTTCAGCTGATATTACCTTACTTTCCACCTTAGGTCAATTTAAAACTAGACTCAAACAACATTTGTCACTTAACTGGCTACGTCAATGTATCAAGCCTGGCTAACTCGAATGTGTAAAAATCTGTTAACCAGTTTACTGTGTAATTTAATTTAATCCTGACTTGTGCTCAGGACTAACTGTAACCTGGGGAACTTGTTTAACTTGCTTACTTATGTAATCTCTGTAAATAGTCTGTTTGTAATATGTAATGCTGGTATTATGTAATGCTGTATCTGCTTACCCTTGGAGTTTTTCTCCCCGGGCCTCCGCTGAAAATGGACATGCATCCAGTTGGACTATCCCGGTCAACAAATGTAAAATAAATAAAAATAAAATCTGTCAAAAAAGGAAAAACATTTTCCATATAATGAGGTTTATATGAGAATATGGAAATTGTTTTGTTATTGATGTCAATTAAATCTGATTTTTTTTTTTTTTTGCCTTGGGGTGGGGTTCACCTCCACATACAAAATCTGGTAAGATGGAGTACATGTTGTTCAATCAAGAACTCTCTAATCATAGGATGTTACTAGGCTAATAGTCCTAGGGCCCTTACAAGCCTAGCCAAGTTCTACCCTTATTTCATAATCAGCATCTATTGCCCCTGTCCAAGAGGGAGAAAGGTGGAACCCCCGGGGTGAATTTACGGTTATCTAGCCAATCATCCAGACTGCATTTGAAGAGGCCCAATGAGGTGCTCTGTTTGACATGAAGTGGGAGTCTGTTCCAAAGGTGTGGTAACATCTGAGAGACAAAGCTGTTCCTCCAGCAGGTTCTATTAATGTTACATACCATATTAAGGTCTTTAGAGCAAGGAACCTATATACCATTTGACTTCGGGATATGCAGCATTTCCAAAAAAAGCAAGGTCAGAGATTGCCTTGTATGCAAGGCAGAAATTGCCTCTGACTAGTCTGTATCAAACAGAATAAAGTGACAGTGATTTTAGACTATCCACATAGGACAGATGCTGAAGACCTTGAATTTTCTTTGTGAGGAACCTTTGTGGTCTCCTCAATTGCTGCAGGTACTTGGAAAGGTACATACCAAAAGGGGCGTTTTACTCAATTATTGGCCTGAAGAGGGAAAAGTACAGCGAGGTTATAACTTCTTTTTTTCTGGAGACAATGCCCTTACATACGAGATGAGCAATACAGAATACCCTTCTTACCACTGTGGAGACATCGTGGTCAAAGTTAAGTTTGCTGTCAACCTGTGTGCCCAGGTGTCTCACCACTGAATGCATACTTAAGGTGTTGCTATTGATTCGGTATAGTTAGCAGGAACATCGGCCATACTGAAAGGGATGATAATACATTTTTTGTATTGAGTTTAAGGCTATGACTTTGGCACCACATTTGTTTGTGTAAGACCCTCTTGTAAAATGTTGAAAACATTTGCAGATTCTATGACCACTCCCAGTTTGTAGTCATCAGCAAACTTTGTCAGTCACAGACCTTTAGTTTTTGCTTGTACTTTGGAGAAATAGATTCCAAACAGTAGAGGTCCCAGGACTGATCCCTGTGGAGCACCACTGATTACAGGTCTGCTGTTGGAGGTGGATTCTCTTATTTTGACTATATGGGTTCTGTCTGTCAGCCAGTTAGCAACCCATCTAATGATATAAGGGTTGATGCCTAGCTGGGTGAGATTGTCAATGATGCCTGAGTGAGGAATAGTGTCAAACACCTTGCCTAAGTCTAGGTAGGCTGTATGCACAGATTTCCCCTCATCCAGGGCCTTGGTGACTATCTCGAAGAAGTCCACCAAGTTTAATGGGCACGATCTCCTTTTAACAGATCCAAACTGAGTAGGGTCAAGTGTTTGGGGATTACCTGTATCTTTAATGATTCGCTTAATACCCTTGCAGATAAAGCTAGTCAGGCTAATAGGTCTATTTTTCCCAGGGTCAGTGGAAGCACCGCCTTTGTGCACGGGAATAATGGTGGCCATTTTCCATTCAACTGGGATGAAGCTGGTGCTTAGACTATGACTGAAAAGAGTAGCCAACAGTGTTGCTGATTCTTGTTGGAGCCCATATAGGACTCCAGTACTCGAGTATGGACTGCTTAAAAAAAAAGGCCAAAACAACTTTCAGTGAATCTCATAAACCTTCCCACACTAAAATATACCTACTCTGAGGTCACACAACAGTGGAGAAAAAAGAAACTTTTGCTGTCAGCAAAGTTGACACCTTCCCATTGACCTGCACCTCCTGCGCCTGACTTTAGTAGATCACTTTCCAGTGTACAAAAAAAAGTGGTTTTAACTAGATAAAACATATCTGTAGTGGACATACCTCCCAGTATTATACTAAGAAGTCTTCTAACAGGTGAATGAATTTTCTCTACTGAAAATGGACATGTATCCAGTTAGACTAGCCTGGTCAACAAATGTAAATAAATAAATAAATTTTTTTTTTTTTGGTGGGGGGGACTTCCTTAAAGGAAAAAATGCTGCAGGTTAAGCACAAAAATTCCATACTAATCGTGTACCTACTCTGAAATAAATGCCATCTCACTCTTCTCAAAAATTATTGACAACTGAAGTCATGAATATTATCAACAATCTTTTCTTTATGTGGTTGCAATGCATTTATGTACCATATAACTAAACTGTAAATAGATAAAATGTTCAGCATAGGAATGATGTGGCACAACATGTTACCATTTCTCCCTTTTCTATACTAAACTTAACAAAATAGAAATTGCTCAGACAGCTTTACTACAAAATCACATCACATCAGTTGCTGTTACACATTGGAGAAGTGCAAGAAACTTCCTGTTCTGTTTAGATTTAATGTTAAAAGATGTCTTCTTCCCCTTAATACTGCTAACAGGTCACATACAATAAACCAAGTTTTTAAATTACAAAAGCATCAATAGACACAGCCTTTTCTTCCAGCTGTTGTAATTCACAGGTTGTCAACATGGGCACTCAGAGCAAAAGATTATGTTACAATTAACCATGGTTGGCAAGATAAAGGTGAGAACTCGGACACACTCACAGATTATCTGGAAATATGTATTAATACATATGTACATAAGGTATCATACTGAAAACCCCAACATACAAAATGTGTGTAAGTACTGCAAGCTGGACTGATCCAAAGTAGTTTAACATTTTCTTTTTTAATGTACTGTACTCTTAACTACTCAGAATCCAGATGTATCCAGTGCACTAATTTTAGAATGCAGCAAGTTTCTTGCACTTCTCCAATGTGTAACAGCAACTGTGCTTATAGACGTTTAGCTTGTGGTCAACACTCAGCAATTTTCTTTACAATTTACAGGAAGACTAAGTAAAAGACCAAAACAATTCTTGTATGCAACCCTGCACTACAGAGCCACAGCTAGTTATCTTACTTTTATTCATTTCAGCATTAATAAAATAAAAATGGTTGGTAAAGGAATTCCTGCAGTCAGTGAAATGTACAATAAGGGTCATAAGCAGGAAGAAAAACACCCTAAGCAGCAAGACTGCTGTCTTCTTGGCACTCAATATATGCCTGTCTGTGCTGGACGTAGACTCAGACTATAAATATTAAGTACAAGATTAAGCAAATGAAACTCCAAAATTTGACAGATTACCCTGACTTTACTGACTTACTTGTGGTGTACAGACAATGTTAAACCTGCTACAAAAGCTCCCTACTTTCATGCAGCAGGGGACTTTAGCACTGTTAGCCCTGCTCATCAAAATCTTGAAGGTTTAGGATTTTTGCATAGGTATTTTTATATCCCATGTAGACTTCAAAGATATTAGGTATACAGCAATTGCTGGAGGTGTGATGGGAATGACAGTAGTATATGGGAAGATTTTTTTGGGGAATGTAATGACTGGATCAATTTTAGAAATTCCCTGCAGAGTACTTTGTCAAAAATGTTTGGGGCATACCTCTCAACTGTCCAGATTTTTCAGAATGTCCAGATTTCTGACTCACATTTTCGGTATGCTCCTCATATAATTTGTGCTCTTGTGCAAATCACTGAAGACTGCAATCATTAAATAATATCTCACATTTGAGTTTCAGACTTCAAATCCTTCAGAAAATGCATGCTAACACAAATCCGATTACTCTAGCATCTTAAGTTTTAAAAAATAAATATTTAAAATCTGCCCCTATTTTGAGGCCTTTGCACCCCCCCCCCCCCCACAATTATTTATGTTTTATCCAGATTTCTGCTGCTAAGAGGCTGAGAGGCATTGTTGGGGAATCAAATTATTTTAACTAAAGAAAATATTCTTCTGAGATGGGATATAGAGACTGAATTGCCTCTTAGACACAGTAAGGCCCTATTATAGTTTAGCACTAGGCTATCTGCCCTGGGGCATTTGTAAGCCTAGCCATAGTGATGTGGCTTTCGCCACCCCATGTTCACCCCATTAAGTTCAATGTTGTTGGCTCCAAAAAAACAATTACTAGGAAATGGAAATCAAAGCCAAAACTAACTATAGCTGAATGCTGTAAAGGAGATAAAAGAGCTGGAGGTAAGATATTTAGAAAAAGCAAGGAGTAAACTACATAGAAATAAACAGAATATGTAGGAACAATACCTACACTATAATGTTTAGGCGGAATGATATTTCCAGGAATGCAGGGCTTGAGCAATCTATGTAATGTTACAGTGAATAACTGCCAACACAAAAATCATATTTGTATAACGAAACAAAGGAACATTTTGTAATGGTTTATTTTCTTTTTTATAATTGAATGTATCCTCATGTCATTCTGCAATGTGTGAGGTTAATAAAAGTGTTTAAAAACAAAACAAAAACAAAAAAAAAAACATCCCTGCTAGCCATTTGATGCTTTTTAACTCTTGTATGCACCAAGAAATTGTTATTCAGATTATTTCCCTAAATCAGTTAATCATACAGGGGCCCCTGAACCTGTTATTCCTGTTGTATGCTACAGAATCCATTATTCCTATCAGAAGCCACTTATCAGCTTTTCCTTTAATGTTTGAAGTCAGGACTCCATTAATTGTGATGGGACCCCCCCCCCCCCGAGTCTGATAAATGACTGCTAAACCTGCTTTAGGGTCCTTTTTCTTCTAATTATTATGGGTTCCTCCTGAATCAATCCTGCTTGAGGCACTCTGTGTTCCCCAGTCCTGTTAATCCCGATGTGGATTTCCCTGACTACTTAAATCATGCTGAAAAATCCTTTGATTTTGTTAATCCCTCTATCCAGTTTTTCCTGCTGGGATACTCCAAAACCATAGTATTAGCAATGAGAACAACTACTGTTTACATTTATCATAGTTACTTGATCTGTAATCTTTTAACCTGTTTCAGTGTTAGACTTGTAAATATCACAACCCAGCAGTTTTAGTACAAAGTAATTTCCCATCCCTAAGCTCAAAAGTGTGATGAGCTTTTCATTCAGGTTGTAATGGAGAAAGGGAGGTAATCAGGGTCAGTCTGAAAGAGGTGATGGGAGTAACAGATGAACAAGAATGGTAGAGGTCAATGGAACTGATTCTGACACCTAAATTGGGAAATGGTACAAGTGACTTGGTCAGGATAGGTAGGGCTATGTGCTTTCATCCAGGTGCTGAGCTTTGTCACATCAAATGGCTGAGAAAACGGACCCTCATGAGGATTAAAAAAATTTAAACACTTCTGTATGGAGGCCATGGCCTGAATGATGAGTAGTAGTACATTTAATTAACTCACTTAGCTTGTCCCGAGTGGATTCCCATGAGAAGAAAATATCAATAAAACAAATGTTGCAGGTTACATCCCCTTTTGAATTTAGATTTCTATATGGTTTGAGCTTCCCACCAACCTAGCACAGTGTATGCTAGGCTGGGGGCTATAGCTGCTCCTATTACAATGCCTTTATTCGGGTCTACTTTAAAACACTGAAATTTCACTTACTCAAAATTTATAAGGTTGAGACAAGGACAGCGAAACTTCAGAAAGCCAAACTTGGAATGTCACAATTTCACTCTGGGAAACTAACCACTGGGCCATCATGATGAGCCTTGCCCTGTTCTCCATTGTAGTGCAATCTCGGAGTTGGTATATTTAGTTGGGGGGGGGGGGGTTCAGTTTGCTTCCATTTATATAGTAGTTATTGGTGGCCCAGTGGTTAGTTTCCCCAGAGTTCGGCATTCTGATGTTTCAGCATTATCGTCTCAATGATTTGACAGTCAAAGTTCCGGTAGGTCGACATTTCAAAGTAGACCCCTTTTATTCTGTTTCGTATGGCATGGTAAGGTGCTGATGTTGATCCTGCTGATTTTCTGTATGAAGTTTATGGAATCCAGGATGTATGATGGTGTGAAGACAGCCAGTGGTTTGAGTTTGTTTTCTAAATATATGGCCATGGCTTTGATGATGATGTACACTTTGTTGCTTATCACTGGTCTAAAAGGTGAGTTGCTCTGGTTCTAATGTGGTTTCGGTACCCTAAAGAAGTTTGGGAACAGGGGCATTGCACTGTAAAAAAGTCAAATAGTGTGTCAGATGGTCATTTCTGTTTATTTAGTGGTTTAAGAATAGCTCTTAGGACTCTGTGTCTGCCTTGAATGTGTTCAAGGGAGACTTCAGTATAGTAGGTGGGGATGACAAGCATAGTAACGATTTTCACCTGGTGCCTAACAATGTCAATTACAATAATTCTGCCTCCATTTTTGCCCTCATAACTGAAATGTGGGGGTCCTGGTTCAGGTTCTTAAGCACTTCCTGTTTATCTTTGAAGAGGCTGTAGTATTTGAGTATGCATGGTTTGCTGAGGAGGGTCTTGGTCTCCTTCTCAAAGCTGTCTTGAAAAGCTGTGAGGGTCTGATTGGGTGCTGGAATAAAATATCTGGGTTTTTTTTTGTTTTCCAAGTGTGAGTCATGGAAGTTAAACTGCAGACTCAGGTTTGGATGTATATTTTCAGGCTCAGGATGGTATCCAGCAAGTCTACTCTCTGACATAAGACAAAAGTAAAAGCTTTGTTAAAGACCTTTTTTTCCATGGGAGACAGCTGTCTGGTTGAGAAGATTAGTAATGGGATTGTCCAGTTTCTTCCTCTTCTTCTTCTAGTTGATGGCATTCCATTATGTTGGTTCTGTCTATTGCCTGCTGGTCCTTGTCTCTCTCAGTGATACGCTGCTGTGCTTGTTCATGTAATTCTGCCTGTTCTAGTGCTGGGAATGGTGGATGGCTTTTGGGGTTCTAGGTGTATACCTGCCCCTGTAGTGTGTTGTGTTCAGGGTTACTGGCAGGGTGTTGGGATTCAGAGGAGATGTAGGCTGTTGCCCAAGTTCACCCTGAAAATTATAGCCTGTCTCAAGTCTATCTCTTGTGTTTTCTTCACAGCTTCACTCTTTCTGCTGTGGTGTGTGCTTGTTGTGATGATTGTGGACCTAAGGTCATTAGGTCTGGAGGTTTTGGAACCATCTCCTTAGCTAAAAAAGGAAGGGCTAGTGGTTGTAGGTGTCATTTCATGGTTTTTGGTGCAGGTTGATGTTTTTAAGCCTGGTTTCTAAGCCAGCACCCTTGTCTGTTTTCAAGTACCGTATACTAGTGCCACAACTTAGGCAGGGTTAAAAATGCACAGTGCAGTAACAAAATACTAACATAAATAAATAACAGTACGGACATACAGCAAATATATGGGAAAAGAATAGAATAACTAGAATGACGCATCAAAACAGTACATAACTGAAATTGGTAATGTAAATCAGGTATGGGTAACAGAGCAAAGTGCTGTATAACAGGCTAAAGGCAGTAAGCTCTAATAGTAGGGTCACAGCATAATGGAAACATTAAAATGCAGAAAAAACGCATAGCAGGTCCAGTATAACAGAAAAGGAAAGAAAAAATGCAAATGTGTATCAGCAAATGTGCATACAATTATAGTAAGCCAAGCATGGTTACAACAGCTACAAACAGGAAAAACAAGTAACGATAAGTAGAAACATCTTAAAGGATAACACATTATAGTATTAGACTAAGTGCAGTGAAATATAACAAAAAAATTATGGAACCAGTTAGTAGGGCCAGATTAAGGGAAAAGGTACAACATAAAAAGTAAATAAATCTGATCAGTGAGAGCAAAGTTAGATAACACAAAGTAACACACTTAGATAAGTAAATAACTACTACAACAGCAATATGGTTTTGCTACACAAAACAGCATAATTAAATAAGTAAAACAGTATAGTAAACAGGCTCCTATTATGTAAGTGAACGCTTAAAGTTGCGAACGCTGTTTAATCAAACGTGTTTACCCAAAATGGCGAAATTCCAAAAGCACAGAACAGTGATTTTTTTCCCAGGGGGGAAAAAAAAAATCACTGAGCCATTTTTGGGACTTTGCCATTTCCTCCACTGTGGTGCGATCTTGGAGTTTGTACATTTAAGTAGGGAGGGATTTGGGATGCATAGCGTCCCACTTTATTTTGTGTTTGGTTTTTTTTTTTTTTTTTTTACGGAAGAACGATTTTTTTCCCCTGGGAAAAAAGATCGCTGATCCGTGTGTTCCGCATTTTGGATTTTCAAAATGTTTGGGTCAATTATACATTGTGCTTGTCTAACACAGTTAGTACACTCCACTATCCTCCCTCAATAGGCATATTCCAACCGGCATGTTCCAACCCCTTCTACCAACCTATAATCCCATGCCACCTGTCCTATTCTTTCTTACCATATGATATCTCATCATCCACAAAGGAAGCTTGTTCCAACCATCGTCAGACACCCTCTTGGTAAGAAGTATTTCCTCAAGTCCAAGCTAAAGTTTGTAGTAAAAGGTTGAAAACTATGACACCTTATCATCTTTCCTATGTATCTGAAGTCCCTTAAACTTTTTATGGCGCTTTCTGTGCAGAGTTTGCACTTCCTTCCAGTACCAGTATGGGTTGTTGTCAAGTGTTCTAGTCCCCCTTCCCTAAACACACACACATCCCAAACATTCTTAGGTGAACTGGTAAGCCTTCAAATTAGCAGTAGGTGTGCATACCGTGTGTGTGTGTATGTCTTATAACATGTGCACACATGCATCTTGTGATGTGTTGGCCTCACTGGCAAGAATTAGTTTTCTCAGTGCATAGGATAGGCTCTGGTTCCCAGTATGCTTGACATAGATCCCTGCATGTTATCTAGTAGCTGATTATAGCTAGAATTTGACCATACAGTCCCGTCCTGGTGGTTATTTTATTCTCTTAGTTCAAGAGGACTAATTCAAGTAAAATATTTGATGTATTCCTGCATTGTAGAACAAGGGAATGCATTATTTTTCAAAGCTTTATACAGCCATGCTCATGTTTCCTCTTTGCTTCCTCATTCAGAGTAGACCTAGAACGCTCCTTGAGGTACCCTTCAGGGAGTACCTAGGGGAGACAATTTTTAAAAGTTGAGTGTGTCCCCAAAGCTGTGACCAGGGGTCTGGTCCAGTGTAAAGCGACAAATTAAGTGGCTTCTCAACCTGCCAAGAGTGTAGCCTACCCACAGATAGGTAGGTGTAACAAAGCAGACCTAGAACGCTCCTTGAGGTACCCTGCAGGGAGTACCTAGTGGTGACAATTTTTAAAAGTTGAGTGTGTCCCCAAGCTGTGAAATTCTGCAAATCCTGGTATTTTACGACTTTGTCTCTCTCTATACGCAAGACACTGGGTGTAGCAGTTTCAATGATCAATGCTACTTTTGTCCTCTTTTTGTGGACTACTATATCTGATTTTCTCGCATCTATTTTTTTTTGAACTGTTGGTAATGACGGGTGATCCCATGTGATACAAACCATCATTTTCTATGATGCTTTGTGGCTCATACTTCCACTGTTTTCAGCTAATTTCAATATTATAATGTCTGTAAAATCCCCAATGCAACATTCTTGCCACATAATTATGCCTTTCAGTATACAATCCTTCTGCCATTAGTATATCACAACCAGCTACAAGATGTGCGACTGTTTCCAGTTCTGTTTTACAAAATCTTCATTTATCTGTTTCTCCCACATGTTCAATGGACTTTTTAAACCAATGTGTACATAGTCCACTATCTTGGGTCACCAATATTAACCTTTCATCTTTTGTTTTAAATTTACCTCTCCTTAATTATTCCTGCGTTCTGTCCTGATCAACATATGATTGTTCCAAAAGTTTCCTATACTTGCAACTATTATTTATGCATTTTCCACATTTCTTGCTCTCTCATCTGATCCTTCAGCTTATATTCTTTCTTTTGTTTTTTTGGCACATTCAGTTGCTGCCTGATTTTTATACAGGTCCATAATGATTCACCCCACAGCCTTGCAGATAAGGCTAGTCAGGCTAATAGGATTATACTTCCCAGCATCAGTAGAAGTGCCAGCTTTATGCAAGGAAATAATGGTGACCATTTTCCATTCAGCTGGGACAAAGACGTTGCTTAGACTATGATTGAACAAAGTACCCAATGGTGTTGCTAATTCTTGTTGGAGCCCATACAGGGCACAGCCTGGGATGCTATCAGGTCTCACACATGTTCTGTTCCTGGCCTTAGAGATGGCATTAACGACCTGCTCTTTAGAGATATAAAGTAGGAGACACGTGGTAGGGAAGGCTTGGGGTACATGTGGGGGGGGGACAGGGGAGTGAAGTTTTCACAGAACCTATCGGCCAACAGGTTAGCTATGTCCACAGGTTCAGTATATATGGTATCATTAACTACCAGTTCAGCACAAATCTGGGCCTTTCCTTTTAGGTTACTGATGTAACTAAACAATGCCTTATGGTTGTCTTTAGTGGAGGAGGCTAATTTGGATTCATAGTTTGCTTTGGAAGACTTCACAAGAAGTCTTATTTGCTTGTTTAAGCTGATGAGGGAGTGTTTTTAGTTTATGGCTTGCACCCTCTTACTCTTAGACAGCAATTTCTTTCTCTTACTGTAAAGCCTGTTAATGGCAGTTGTCTACCAGGCAGGTTTGCTCTTCCTTGAGAAGACTGTTTCGGTCCTATTAGGTACGGCCGAGTCAATGTAGTTATACAGGTGTATGTATAAAGCATAGGTGTAGACTCGGCATAGTTGCCAGTTCCATCTGGGGGGATGCAGAGAAGCTATTTATACAATCCCGTAAGAGGTTATAATCTGCTATGGAGAAGATTTTTAGTGTAGTTCCTGCTTGGGGGGGGGGGGTGATAGTTACTTCAAATGAGACTGACTTGGGGGCAGATATCACCAGGGAAGACCTCACAGTGGGGGTGCTACAATGACAATAGTCCATCATTTTGGTAAGCACCAGATCCAGGATATTGGCACCACTTGTGGGGATGTCAAACAGCTGGTTCAGGGCACTGGAGTTAATGAAGTCGAGGAACCTTTGGGCTAGTGAGTTTGAGCATGAGTAATTCACCCAGTCAATGGATGGGTAGTTAAAGTCACCCAAAACCATGTTTTTTTTTTCAAACATTCTAACATTTACTGTTTTGGTAAGTTTACTTACACAACTGTACTTATATTTTTCATATCGATCACTGTTACAGTTACCTAGGCTATACGAGTAGATTACCATAGCTGAGAACAGCTGGGAAGTGGAAGGAGGAGTGTCCAAGAGCACCTGAAGAATGGTCCTAGGAAGGCTAGATCTGAGCCTGGAGAAGGAATCCAGCTTGTAGTGCTTTGTAAAAGTAAGTACAGAGGAGTAACTTACTGCTTCTAGAATACTTTCAGAGTCCAAACCGTTCCAAAAATCCATAGATAAAGCCAAGGGCCTGGTAGAATATGCCTTGACCCTGCCTGGAATAGTTTTGTTGTGGTGGGAATAATAAAACATAATAGCCCAAGACAACCATTTATAAATGGTCTGCTTTGGCAGAGGTTGATTCTTCTTCATAACTTCACAAGAAATGAACAACTGATTGTAAGTTCTGAAATATTTTACTCTGGCAAGTTAGTACGTTAGTGGTCTATAGACATCTACAGTATGAAGTATCCTTTCACTTCACCCATAAAAGAAGGATTTTTTTCTCAAGGAAACCTTGTCTCTGTGGAAAATAAAATAATGTTGACCCACTATAAGAGCTTGCAATTCATACTCTTCTTGCAGAGGTCATAGCAACTAGTAATATTGTTTTCCATGTTAAAAATCTCAATTCAGACAGATAAGCTGGATCAAATGGAGCAAGTGTTAGCATCTCTAACACAAAATTAAGATCCCAAGAAGGAGTCTCCCTTTTCAAAAATATTTTGACATGAGAAGAGGTGGATTCATGGGCAGATGTGCTGAAATAGCACACAAATGAACCTTGCTACTGGAGTAAGCCAGGCCATAGAAAAGTAACTCACACAAATATAAAAACAGAAACATTATCCCTGAATGAGTGCTGGTTATATTGTTGGCACCAACCAGAAAACCTTTTCCATTTGCAAACGTGATTTTCTAGTAGCAGGCTTTCTTGCCTCCTTTAATACATGCTGCACGTCCTCAGTAAACAGGTGCCTAAAAATTACTAAGATCCTATAATTCAGGCAGTCAATGTAAGTTGTTTGGGGTATGCATGTATCAAATGCCCATGCTCTTGTATGAGTAGAGGAAGTCTGGGGTATTTGCCCTGGCTAGTTCCAAAACAGGGAAGAACCACTGTTCCCTGGGCCAGATGGGAATCACCACAATAATCTTGGGTAATTTCTTCCGCATCTTCAGAAGCACATTGGGTATCAGTGGAAAGGGTGGAAAGGCATACAGGAACACTTCTGTCCAAGGAAAAAAAGGCATCTGTTGGCCAGGCCTTCTTGCATGGAGTCCTGGAGCAGAATTTTGCCATCTGATTGTTCAGAGAGGAGGCATTCAGGTCTACTTAAGGAACTCCTCACAGATGGATCAGTTCTTGGAAGACTCCCTGATACAGTTTCCATTTGTGAGGGTTTGCCTTTGAACTGCTCAGCTTGTCTGCCACCTAATTTTGCTCTTGCCAAATACAGGAAATTTGTAAAGTGAGACTGTGTTGTCAAACTACATCTCATGTTAACATGGTTAGCTTGCATATGGGGTAAGACCTGGTTCCCTCTTGCTTGTCTATGTGCCACATCCCTATGGTATTGTCCGTAACAACTTGAATTGGTACTTGGGATCAAAGATAATTCAGAGAATTAAATACCTTGAAGAGGGTAAGCATCTCTTTTATATTTATGTGCTTATGCCTGTCTTTGGTGTCCCAGATACCTTGCACTTTTACCCCCCCCCCCCCCCCCGATAGGGCTCCCCAAGCAAAGTCTGACACATCTATGGTGATTGGATTTACGGATATCTGATGTTGCCAACAAGTGATTTCTTTTCTCATAAATCCCAGACCTGGAATCTGAAAAGGGTTTGGATGTTGGTGCTGGGACCAGAGAGACGTCACATGCCACCATATCTTTCTCATGTGAAGTCTTGTGACAATTATTATGAGAATCATAGATGCCATGAGACCCAGAACTCTAAGGGATTCCCCCACAGTGACCAAAGTCTGAGTGGAAAACACATGGAATATATCTAAATATAGATCTATATATACTTGTGGAAGAAAAGGCCTTTGCATTTAGATGTTCAGCAGACACCCCAGTAATACAATCCTATGTGATGGCATCAAAAGCCTTAAAGGTTCTCTTGGAATCACAGAATACATACGAGATCTCTCACCCAATTGATAGATTCCTGAATGCAAAAATAAGCAAGTCATCTAAATATGAAAAAAATGCTGATTCCCTGTAGCTTGCAATATGCTATAAAGAAACCTAGACACTTTGTGAACACGCATGTAGCACAGGATAGCCCAAAGGGTAAGGCACAAAACTGATAATGTAATCCAGAGAGATAAAATCTTAAGAAACATCTGAAGTATGGATGGAATGTGCTAAACATCTGTTAAGAATAAGGTTCCCAAAAACACAAATAAGAAAGAAAGGGTAAGAGATTGTGAAGTGAAAGCATTTTGAAATCAAGCACCACCACAAAAACTGGTTTAGGAAAGAAATGTCCAAAGCTGGTCTCCAGAAGTTTGTTTCTTTGGAACCAGAAACATTCTTGAATAAAAACCTCTTTCCAACTGGGAAGGAGGAACTGTTTCTATTATTCCCTGAGTAAGCATGTGCTGTAAGACCGGAAGGAACAGAGGGGTCTGGTCTGGGTGATGTGTAATAATTCTCTGGAAAGGGGGATTTCTTCCATCTGCCATTTGTAACCTTGCTTAATCAATCTTGGAAACCATTTCTCTGAAACAATCTATTGCCAAAGAGAGAGAAATGGAGATTAAGACTTTCTGGAAGGGATAAGGGACTGCTATAGTGTGTGTGTTTTGTGCAAGAGCATAGTAATTTTAACTTATCGGACTGTCCTTTGTTCTGGGAGGGTCCTGCTTTCTTTTTGGAACATTCCAAACATTGTTTTTTAAACACTTGCTTACCATTATTTTGTTGAGACTGTTTTGTTTCTTGCCCAAACTGGTTGACAGAACAGAAAAACTCTTGGAAAATTTAGAGATGCAGAGCTGAAGAAGATACCTTTTATCAACTTACCCCTTTCATCATCTCTTTTGATAAACTTTGCAGCAGAAGATCCAAAAACTAAATTTCTATTAAAAGCGGAATTTAAAATTTATTTTTTTACATCCTCTGGGAACCCCTGAGAATGCTGCAAGGCCAATTTCCTCAACACCATACCAGAAGCAACAGGGCTGGATGTTGTACCTACAGTCATAAGCACACTTTAAACAATGAACAGTGACCTGAGAAACTGAAGATAAGTACAGTTGTGTAAAATCTTACCATAATGGTAGAGGGGCCCTTGTCTTCACTGCTGCAGTATTCTTAACAGATGGGATTCCCTGCTGTGGAGTATAGAATGTCTGGCCAGTCTATCAAAGACTATTTGTTGCTTTTCAAAGGTAAGGTGAATGTCACCCAAATGCTCCTTCTGTTGCATAGAACATAAAGATGACGTGCAGGCCTACCATAATCAGACTTGAATACCCCAGTAGGAACACAGTCCAGGTAACCTTTACATCCAGGAAGGCAAAAGACTAGGAGGATGGAGGGAGGGAGCGAATACTGCAGTAGTGAAGGCAAGGACAGCTACCGTTATGGTATGATTTTACACAACTGCCCTAACATTCACTGCTGTAGTATTCTTAACAGATGGGAGAGTGCCAAATGTCAACAGGAAACTTGGGAGGGGGAATGCGCAGAAGAGCCTCCTAAAAAGCCATGAATAACAGCACTAGCAAAACCAGCCCTAGCTCTGGAAATACCATCCAACTTGTAGTGCCTGGTAAAGGTATGCAAAGAAGTCCAGCTAGCTGCCTCAAGAATAGAATTACCATCTAAGCCCTTGAAAAAAGCACCCGAAGAAGCCACAGCTCTAGTAGAATGAGTCTTAACTGAAGAAGGAAGGCTCTTGACATGAAAAGTGTAACAAAAGTAAATAGCCTTAGAAATCCAAGGAGAAATAGTTTGCTTGGATACAGCAAGTCCCAGAGATCTAGGATGAAAAGAAAGAAAGAACTGATCAGATTTTCTAATAGCCTTAGTCATATCCAAATTAACCCTGAGTTGCCTATGCACGAACAAAGTATGCAGCACCCTCTCACTGTCAGATTGTGAACAGGGGAAAAAAGTAGGCAAATTAATACACTGATCCAGTGATAGCTCATTATCCACCTTAGGCATGAAAGTGTTACTGCGCAAGAACACCTTCTCCTCATGAAAGACCAAACAGGAGGACAAGCCATAACTGCCTGCAACTCAGACATCCATCTGGCAGACGTAAGAGCTAACACAAGAACAGTCTTCCAGGAACAATGCAGCAGGGAAACTGAAGCAGCAGGCTCAAAAGGGGCCTGAGTGAACTTCTCCAAAACAAAATTAAGATCCCAGGGGGGAGTAGGAGCAGGCTTACTGGAAGGTCTAATATTAAGTATGCCTTTAAGAAATTGTTTAACCTCAAATCTAGAAGCTAAAGGAGGAGAAAAAGGCAGACAAGCAGAGATAGCTGATAAGCGGGCCTTAATAGAAGAATAGGCCAAACCAGCATTGAGCAACTCACACAAATGACAGACAACCAAAGAAACATCCACAGTAAGTGGTTCCAGGTTACGAGAGACACCAAATGGAAAACCTCTTCCATTTGGATAAGTATGATTTTCTAGTAGTAGGTTTCCTGGCCTCCTGCAGGCAACACAAAAAAAGCACAAACCAATATTGAAAAACACGGCAAAAACACCATAAAATAAGGCTCCTGATGGTCAATAAAGGCAAGGAAATTACTCTAGAACTTAAACTCATCCTGTAAGTCTGAGTCATCACTGGTCATCCTACATGCTTTTATGTACTGACCCTTAGGTATATGTTTCTTTAGAGGATGGTTACTTTTATGGTGTAAATACCCATTAGAGAAAGTGTCCTTATGGTGTATCCTACTATGAAACATCCCGGCGGCCTGATCCCATCTTAAATCTACACCCAAAAAGTTGATGTTTAATCCATTATCTCCCAAAACAAATTTTAAGAAACCTGATCGATTATTAATATCACTTAAACTTGACTATGTCTGTATTGGTTCCCTCCATTATAAAAAGTAAATCATCTACATACCAGACATAAAAAATATCTTGGAATGTGCTATTAATTCGGGAAGGATGGTAGTTTCCCACCATGCCAAAACTACATTGGCATATGCTGGAGCCGTGGGTAAACCCATGGCCACTCCTTTTTTTTGTTTATAGTAATTCCCACGAAGCAAGAAAAAATTATTGTTCAATAATAATTCAATGAATCCACAGAGGAAGTTCACTTTTCCAACTCCTAACTTGGAGTTCCTGGAAAGAAATTCTCTAACAGCTTCAACCCCATCTATCTGGGGAATACTAGTGAACAATGATACTACATCGACTGTAAAACTAATAGGTTTCTGGACGTCAAATTCAAACTGAAAAATAAAGTCCCTAAGCTTATCCAAAGTGTCCCAGGAATCTTTTAGATAGGATGCTAACTTCTGCACCAAAGGGTTCAAAACTGCATCTATTACCAAGGCTATGCCTTCTGTTATAGAATGCGGGGAAGACACAATGGGCCTAGGGTTCACAAGGTCTTTGTAAATCTTAGGAATTCCAAATAAAATGCCCACCTTTGGTTTTCCACGAACAAAAATTATAAGTTTCCAAGTCCATATCTTCGTTCATCAAGGCCTCATATACAAATGAATGTATACCTTGATAACGGAAAATATCCCTAACATTCACTATTTCATATTATTCAGTATTGTTTAATAACTTAAGCATTCCTGCATTATATTGGTCATCCCCCATGATCACAATATTACCCCCTTTGTCACTTTTCATGAACCTGAGGTTAGTTTTTTCTTTAATTCATTTAACAATTTCCGTTCAACCTGTGTTAAATTATCAAACCATTTTCTCCGGTTATCATTTAAATACCTCTTGAAGTCTTGCAAACACACTTCTTCAAACACCTCTATAGTGTGTTGCAAGGCAGGTGTAAAAGAAGGCTTAACATACACATTGTTTGTATTACCTACATGCTTTAACAAGTATTCTAAATTTAACTTACGTGTGTATTTCTTGATATCTACAACAGTATGTGTAAATTCAGCACTTTTAATTCTTTATCAGTTAAATTAACTTTGGACAAATGTACATTAAAAGTGTCCAAATTATGCCTTTCTACTCGTCCACTGACGAATTGGAAACTGCCCGCCCTCTGGCCCTTACAGTCCGCAATTTTACTTTCTGACTTTCTTTTTTCTTTAAAAAGTCTCAGGTTTTACTTCGCTTGTATCATCATGTTGCTTATCGTTCACTGCATCTTCACTATCAGCCGATACAGTTTCCATTTCCTCACAAGAGGAAACCTGTCGGTTAACCTCAGTCCTAAAAAAAATCGTCAGCATGGTGGACAATTTGGATTGGCTGTTTTTTCTGATATTGGACCTTCCTTTCTTCTTTAAGAAGGTATGAGGATTGTTATGGGTATCTTTAGGGAATAACCCTACAGAGTCCTAATTTTTCTGCTGATATGCTGGATGAAACACTTCAAAGGCAGTGTTATTCTCATAAGCCATGACATCCCTTAATAATTTACTGTGTTTACATCTGAAACCTCATTTTCATGTTGGTCAACTTCCTTCAATATCTGTTCATACATTTTGTCATGATTAAAATCAGCGGACAGAATATTAACCTCATCATCTGCCCTTAAAATTTCTTCCTTAAATTCTACCATTTTTTTTCTCATTATTTGCTATAAGTAATTTAAGTAGCTGCAGACCTGCATTGTTAAAGAAGATGGTCAATTTTGTGAAAAAAAGGTCGGTAGCATTTACCCCAATGGGGCATTTGAAAAACCTTAAGCCCTTTGGTACTATGGCAAGTTCGATACATCTTTCGAAACATCATATTTCAAGATCAAGATATCTATACTTTTTTAACAACCTGCCAAGTCCCTCACATTTACTTAGATATTCCTCTATTTTGACTCTTGTAACCCTATAGTCAGCTCTCATAAAAGAGTCATATTTTTTCTCCAAAATGGAGCGTACATTATTGTATTGCATTTGTCTCCAATCATTACCTTTAGGGACTTAATTCTCACTTACTGGATCTCGGACATTCAGTTCGACCACAGTTCTCTTTTCCTCATCGAAACTGGATGACGACGTCTTCCCATATTTTTGCTTAGATGCCAGACTCCTTAGGGATTTCTGTATGTCAGTCATAGTGGCCAATAAAACCTGGAATATCCCAGTTTCCTTGGTAGAAGGTGTACGATAAATAGAAACGTCCAACAATGGATCCACTGCTGCCTCAGCCATCAGGAAATACGGTGAACCAACACTCCACACAAAAAAGTGCAAACCAATATTGAAAAACATGGCAAAAACACCACAAAATAAGGCTCCCGATGGTCAATGGATGAGAGATCCCTTGTCTTGTGTGATTAGATCGAGAGTACCTTCTTTTCTGGGCACTATAAACAGTCTGGAGTAGAACTGTTTCCTCTTTGGGACACAGGTATCTCTTGATTAAGTACCTTGAGTCAAGAGATTTTGAAGAACCTCATGGAAAAAGGGAAGTTGTTCCCAAGAAGGCTAAGGAATGCCCAGAAAAGGAGGATCGGATTTCCACAAAATGAAATGCCCCTGACAAATAATCAACAGAACCCAAGAATCCTGAGTGATCTGAAGTCAAACAGGAAGAGAAACAGAAAGGCAAAGAGAAAAAGGAATGTGGCTGGGAAGAGATAGAGAGTCGTACAGCACTTGGTTTGTCCGGAAAGAAAAGATTGGGAGTCCCTGTAAACTGAAAATCCTTAGCAACTGGAAAATTGCCACTCTTTCTACCCTTAGTAGAATGGCGGAATTGCCTACGAACAAAGACAGGCTTAGTGGGGTAGTTACTATGAAATTTAGGCACAGGAGAAACAAACAAATGTTTAAGCTCCTGTAAGGCCTTACCTTTATCCTGAAGGGACTTAAGCAAACCAGCAGCAGCTTCCCCAAACAAAAGTTTAGAATCCAGAAGAGCATCAATCAACTTAGCATTAATATCATCAGATAGAGGTTGAAGCCTAAGCCAAGAATACCTCCTCATCACTGAACCAATAACAGCAGTCCTAGAAGAGGCAACTACATTTAACAGAATGACTAATGACTTGAGTGGAAGTCCCTAGCAAGGGAAGAACAGAAGTTTTACCCTTGGAGTCTGCAAAATCAGAAATAAGTTGACAGGCCTGAGAAAGAAGAGCAAACACATACCTAGACATATGGATCTAATAATTTATTTATTCCAGTTTGGTGACCGGGGAGGTCTACTGGGCTCAAGAGTCTGTTTTCAGTGGAGGCCTGGGGAGAAAAGCTCCACAAAAAGTTACATCACATATTGAATTACCACAATACAAAGTTACATAACATAGGGTCTAATAATTAATAGCCGTAAAAGCTAGGGTAGCAGAAGTGTAAACCTTCTTATCCAAGCTTTCCATAGTTCTGCTATCTTTGTCAGAAGACAATAACTTGGCCAAAGGAAGTAATTGAGATGGCTTACCAGAGGCTGCAGACATGACAGAGAGATCAGCAGCAGGACATTTAAATAGGAAGGAACAATCCTCAGGCACCCTCTAAAGCCTCTCAGGCATTTTGAGAGCAGAGGGCAGAGAATCAGATTCACAAGAAACACTTGAAAAATCATCCAGCAAAGCAGCCAAAACAGGAGGAATAGCAACAGGTTTAAGGAAGTGCAATTCATAGTACCGCTTATGGTTATTAGAGACCTGAGCACACTCCCACTTAAAAAAAATCCATCATCCTAGAGAGTGTGTCCCCAAAGGAAATTTCCTCAAAAGGAACATCTGGACTAATAGATTACTCCTCCTCTGATGCATAGTCTAAAGGAGAAAGAATTTGAGCAGAAGTAGTCAGAGATTCAATATCCGAATCAGACTCATCCTCAGAAGAATCCTGTTTTCTAGGCCTTTTAAGGGGTGTAGAGGACCAAGGAGGAGCAGGAACCGAAACTCCTTAAAAAGTCTTGAAGGGCATTAAAGCAGCAAACAACCCCTGAGTGAAGGCCTGCCACTCGCTTTGTGGATCCCTAGGAGCAGAAGAAACGTGTTTAATTTTTTGTTTCTTCTTTAAGGGAACATCCCCTCCAGAAAGCTGAGAAGGCTCAGCCCAGGGCAGTAGTCAAGAACCTTAGTAGGAACTTCTTCCCCAACCAAAAACTGAAGAACTCCCCTAGGCCCCTCAGAAAAAATCAGATGCGATTCCCCCTGAACATCCGAGACTGACTCCTGCAAAGCCTCATCGAACGTGCTGCCAGCAGGACACTCATTGGTCTCTGACACAGTTGCGGCAGAGAAATCTGACAACAAAGCCTGGCGAGCCGCCGGGTTTGTAACAACCTTGACAGAATCACCTGGCAGAGGCTGGACATTGGAAAACTCCATTCATACCTTTTTCGCCTCCTTTACTAATGGCTGACCCTCAGGGGCGGGAGATTCCTTCCATTGTATCTTTAGTGAGAAGCTTAAGAACTGGTTCTCAAGACACAAGGAAAGGGAAGAATGTCTACTGCAAAAGGTTTTCGCAATGAACGCCTGACAAATAGAACAAGACGTATGGTCATGAGAAGCTCCTAGACAAAAATGACACTTATCGTGGTGGTCTTTATGGGGAATCTATCTCCCACAATGGCATTAACCTCAAGGAACACAAAAATGTAAGAAAAACAAAATCCCCAATGGGGCACTTATCTGCAAAGGCAATAGAAGTCAGCAAGAATATTGCAGCAGTGAATGTAAGGACATCTAAACCATACAATGCATATTTTTCTTCACAGGAAGGAACTGCAGATAAAACAATCCTCACACTTTTAAAATCACTTAGAAACAAGTTTAATATATGAGCCTGACAATTCAAAATTCTGAAAATTAAAATTATAGAGGCAGATACTTTTCCCCTTACTTACAAATTGTTTTACCGTACCTGTCAAAGAGGAAGGTTTAGAATTAACAAAATGCTCACAGCAATTGAACTGACGAAAGCTATAGCTGCTAGGTCAGGTCTGGGATAAGTATATACAAATTTGAAAGAAGGAGGAACTATGGAAGTTCTAGCTGCTTTCTTAGGTGTAGCAGGCTGACTATCAGGGAAACCACAAACTGTGCCAAAAACATCCACCAATGCTGGCAGCACTTGCATATAGGAGGAAGTTCTGGGAATTCCAGTTTCACACGATTTCCTGAGGGACTGAGAAATCAATGTTCTCTCACTAAAAGTACAGGCACATTCTGGAAATAGTCTCAGAGAAAGAGAATCATTGACAGGAATATTCAGATAAAATGCTCTCATCTGAGTCTGAATCAGAAATCTGAGAAGAACCTTTATCTGTAACATCATCATCTCCATTTTCAATTTCTTGAATCGTTTCAGGAAAAGAGAAATCCGTTTCTCTTACTATAAACCACCTGATGAAAGTTATTTAACATTTGTTTAGGGAAAGTCCAACTGAGACACAGACCATTTACAGTACAGGCCGAGAGAGAAACAGCAGGAAAGCAGAGCACCCGGAGGAAACCGACGCAAATGCAGGGAGGGCATGCAAACTTTGCACAGAAGGCACCCCAGCAAAGAATCGAACCAGACAACTTTTTGCTGTGAGGCAAAATGCTAACTGCTGCACCACTGCCTACAGAAGACCTTTTAGTCAGACTTAATAAACTACTCCTAGCCAGTGAAATTGAAGCAAGAAAAGCTACAAGTTTAAGTTTTTTTTTTCTTTTTGATAGAAAAGTCTGGGCAAACAGGATTTTTATTAGCAGCAATAGCTTCTCTACGGATGAAAATAACATTCTGGTTAAACAGGGGCACCTTCCCTGGCCCTTCTCTAAACACCAAAAAAAATCTCTCCCCTCCCCACTAAGGAGACCCCAACAGCCACAGAGGAAATGTTTAACCCCTGGTCCATAGTGGCTGTATGGATAACACCAGACGGACAAGCGGAAAAAGAAGAGTGGCCTGAAAAAACAGCTTTGGCCACAGCAGTCACCCTCCTGCAGCAGAAGTAAATTGGTAGCCTGCTGTGGTGGCAAAGGTTTTTTTTTAATGGCTGGAAGAAGGACCAACCATGGTACCAGTAGTTTGCTCCATGGTCAAGCCACAATGGACCTCTCTCCCAAGGAAACTAAGCAGACCAAGCAAGTAAAAATGTATTAGTAGTATAAAGTCACTTTTCCCAACAGAAACACACAAAAAAAAAAATCACTCTAATACACTTCACCAGTTCCAAAAAAAAAAAAAATTAAACAGTTTCTTCATAGAAAAAAACGGTTTTAGAATGTTTACATCAACTTTTAAACTGTCAAACACAAAACTGTGCTCCTACTTAAAAGTATAACAAAATCTCGTAATACTCAAAGTAAATTACAACATTAAAATAATATGTGGAGGGTTTTTTCCCAAAGGGAACTTATCTGTCCAACAAGAGAATGGCACAAGCCACCAGTCTCCCCTCTGAAGACAAGACTGGAGCACACTCTTCATCGGCAGAACTACTCTGAAGGGCTTGGCACCCAAATTTATCTTTTTAGTCAGTTCAGCTGGAGCTGACTAATGGTTTGGGCAAATGGAAGGTGCCCTGAAACTTTGGAAACTGTCCAGCTGTTATATCCTACGTGGGATAAAACCTATATAGCTTAGGTTACTGTAGCAGCAATCAATATGAAGAACATCTTAAGCTTCTTTAATGCCATTATCAGCTTTGTTGTATAGTTGCCTGTTGACCTCCCAAAATTCATACTTCTATCTCTGAACTTGTTCCACATAAGGGATTCTTCAGCCACCTTTAGCTGTTTCTAGCATCTAAAGTTCTGACAGTCCCAGACTCGCAGTTCCTTATATTGTCAGAAGATGGAGGCTCCAAAATTTATACATAACTATGGGAGAAATGTTAGCCAGTCATCTTGCTGTTTTATCTTCTTTCAGTATTTGGGTGATTCCGTTTAATATCTCCGCTACCAACCCAAAATTCTTAGTTACTTGGTCACCCCTTCTCTTAACCAGATCTTTATATAACCCCCTGCAAGCAACCTATTCAAACTGCATCATATCTTTTAAAATATTAACATACTCAACCTTGTGGCTACTGTACAGAGTTCAAAGTGTGGAACACCTAAACCACCCTGTCATGGAAAGAGTGCTAATATCTTCCAGTGGAATCTTGGAATGTCAGTGGCATGCCTTTTTAACTTGGATTAAAAATCCAGTGGGAGACAAAAAAGGTTATCCTTGAGCAGCATCCAGTGCTAAAAGGAGAACAAACCACTGGAGAGCTTGTACTCTTAGCATCATGTCTAGATATATTCCCTTTCATCTCTTAAGGCACTCTCTACTTCTGTCTAAAATATCCTGTAACTCAGTTCTGCTAATGTATTAGTGAAACGTACCCCCCCCCAAAAAAAATTGACTTCCCCCTTAAAAAAGATCTTTTTTTTTTCTTCAAAAAACCAGGGTCAGGGATCTAATTAATTCTAATGGCTTGTATTTTTTGAGCATTAATTATATAGCCCAAAATTTGTCCATGCACCTGTAACTCTGCAAAAACAAAGGGCAGGTCCCTGTCTATTGTGGAAAGACACACTAATAAATCCTCTGTATACAGACAGATTTTTAAGTATGCAACCAATTCTACTCAAGAAATAATACCACTTGCACCATCTTTGAGCAATCAGCTCTACATAGTAATTCTACTGGAACTACCTCTCAACTTCTATTCTATCCAACCTACTTTCTCTCTCTGCTTTACACGTTCTTCCCTGCTACATAAGTTTACTATTATACCTCACGGTATTTCAGTTATTCTTGGCATATTAATCAGTACAGTAACAAGTTCCACTCTGGCTGTTCACCAAGGTACCTCAGAGTAATGTATATAAAATACAAAAACTTCTAGTCTTGTCGGCTCATCATTGTGAGCTCACCAAAGTCTATATAAAAGCTGAGGTCTTCTTTGTTCACCTTTGCACTATACAAGTTTACACATTTACCATAGCAACTGAATTACTTTATCACATATTTGTGCTCAGTTTTTAATGTAAGCTACTTAATTCAATGTAGATGTTTGAAAAAAACACTTCCTTTGTAATTCTGTGTAGCTTTATCTATGTGTTGCTTCTAAAACCTTATGCAATACTTGTAATTCTGTGTAGCTTTATCTACGTGTTGCTTCTAAAACCTTATGCTATACTTGTAATTCTGTGTAGCTTTATCTATGTGTTGCTTCTAAAACCTTATGCAATACTTGTAATTCTGTGGAGCTTTATCTATGTGTTGCTTCTAAAACCTTATGCAATACTTGTAATTCTGTGGAGCTTTATCTATGTGTTGCTTCTAAAACCTTATGCAATACTTGTAATTCTGTGGAGCTTTATCCATGTGTTGCTTCTAAAACCTTATGCAATACTTGTAATTCTGTGGAGCTTTATCTATGTGTTGCTTCTAAAACCTTATGCAATACTTGTAATTCTGTGGAGCTTTATCTGTGTGTTGCTTCTAAAACCATATGCAATACTTGTAATTCTGTGGAGCTTTGTCTATGTGTTGCTTTTAAAACATTATGCAATACTTGTAATTCTGTGGAGCTTTATCTTTGTGTTGCTTCTAAAACCTTATGCAATACTTGTAATTCTGTGGAGCGTTTAAATCAGCCCAGTTAGATTATCCAGGTAAATAAACAGAAATAAGCATGTCTTTCATTTTAAATCCATATTGCCAAAGCTTTACTTATAGTGCAAGCAACAAAGAGGAAAGTCTGCACCCTTGTTTGGTACCCCTACTCCTGTCTGCACTTATATTCTAGCTGTAGCATATCCTTATATAAAACCTTTACCAGCTGGACAGACTGCTGGGAGAAATATATATATTGCAACATAACTGAAAACAGGAAAAGTCCACTTCACTCTGTCAAAGGCCTTTTCAGTGTCCATTTTAAGCAAAACATCTCTTCTGACAGGAGATGCTTGCATAGTAAAATTAAAAAGGGAAATTTTTGCCAAGTTGTCAGATGATGCTCTTCCTACCACAAAACCCATCTGATCGTTGTATGGATGTATGTATGGGTGGGAAGAATTCAGCTTTAAGCTCTGAAAAATAATTTACAATTGTGATTTAAAAGTAGAACTCTGCTTGTATGAAAGTACTTGCTTTAGGTCTTTTCTTTACTTCAAAATAACTCTGACAAATGATGGATAACTGCTTAACGCTATAATTTATGGATCTTGGATGTCTCTATAACACAGACAACTAATTCTGTAAAGTCCTTTGTAAAAGCCTCCCCACCCCCATTTATGCTATATATGATACGCCATCAGAGCATGGATTTTCACCTTTCCATACATCACTCAAAAGCTGTCTGACTTCTCCCTCTATATATTCAGCTGTTAATTGTGTGTCTTGATTTTAATCAACTGTTTTTTTTTTAATTTTAATGTTCCTATGGATGTGTTTATACCTTGTTCATGTGTAGTCCCTCATATCAATTCCACGTACATCCTAGCAGAATAACTAGCAAAACTATTTAATATTTCTAATGGTGTTCTTTTGACTTTTCCCCTACCTGTCTCTATTTTACATAATATCCTACCCACCCTCTAAGTCTAAAGCCTAGAATTTTTGGTTTGTTGGTGTGATCTCAAGCACTAAGCTTAAGTGATCTTTTAGCTTTATCTACGTTATTGGGTAATAACTTACTTAGTCTATGTCTCAGTTTCCTTACTTTTGCATCTACTTCCAGTATACCTGTTATCCAGTTCTTCTGAGTCTTTCAAAGCCATTTTTGTTGTTCTTTGAACTTTGCCTTAGCTGTTGCATTAACTTCCTTAAAAAGTCATTTTATCTTTCTTGCATTATGGTCCTGTATAACATCATCAAAATCTGCTTTAAACCAATCTCAATCACATGTAAGCTCTCCCATTCTCCTGAGGACTTTCTCTTCTATCCATCACATCTTGTTTCAAAATTATCTTTTAACAGTGCAACATCTTTACTAGCACCTCATAATACACTACTACATAGGTACACATGCAAGTATAAACAAAACAAACCAATAAACGCGTAACACTTTAATGCAGGCTTCATACATGGCTCACTTATAAATTTTGCAATGTTAACCAAGATAACTAAAACATGCATTAATTTGCATTATTTATAATATTTACAGTCCCACAAAGAAGCATTGCCAGGTTCCACTGTTCCATAGGTCAGTTTAAATGAGGATATCCTTACACTCTAACCATGCCTGGCATGTCTCAGTGATTCTTTTACAGTCTCATACTGCTGAGTTTCTTGGGTTCTATAATCAATCTTTCCAAGTCTGCAATTTGGAGGTTCTCGTTTCCAGAAATTTCTTATCCAATAACAGCATAACTTCCACTAGTCTTTCATTACTTCCTTTGGCCTGCCATCTGCAATTTATTTTATGCATCCATCTACCCTGCATTAAACCTGTTTGCATTCCCAACACCCTTTTAATCAGTGAGTCTAGTCTGGTTTTGAAAGCAGTCAAATGAGGACAATCCCAAAAAACATGCTTTCATTCAACTTATCTGGTGTCCTTTAGATCTCTAGCATCCCACGTTTGAACCAGGGAAAATCCTTACCAACTTTTCCAGCATATAAAAATATTTGTGCAGGCACTTCATTGTGAATATCCTAAACTTCTTGAGTTTAATGCTCTGCGTTCATGGCCTTCCTCAATTTTTCTCCTCCCATCCTGAGTCATACCTCTCAATTGTTTAGATATTTTTTCAGAGTGCACAGATTTTCTGCCTCAAACTTATGTTCTGTTCCTCCTAAAATTTGTTTTTCTGGCAAATAATTAAGGATTTAAGTCAGTAATAATGACATACAATTGAGTTTCAGAGTTCATATCCTTCAGAAAATGCATAGCAATTCAAAAACATTATTTTATCAACTTTCTAAATTTAGGAGTAGTAATTAAAATCTATCCATAGTTTGGGCCTTTATCCCTCAAATCATTTTGGCTTTGTCCAGATTTTCTGTGTAAAGAGCTTGAGAGATATGTCCTGAGTTATGTCAGATGATCAGAAGAACATTTTAAATTGAGCCATTGAAAGAACAGAAGCATGATATTCTGCCAACAGGAGCAGGTATAGAGGACACTAGGGTATCACCTGCAGCAAGACATTGTCTCATACCGGGCACATGTCTGAAATACTGGACAGATATACTTGTGGGAGACCAAATACTAAACTGGGAGGAAGTGAAGGAGAATTCCGACTTGCAGAAATCAGCATATTGCTTTTTATAAAAATCAATGTATGATCTGGACACAAACAAAACAAGTGGACAGCCTGCTGATGGTAGAATGGATCTTAGATTGGAAAAACAGGGGCTATATTAGTAGAGGCCTTAAAGCGAGATTACATGATGTAATCAGAGATCTTGAATGAATGAAAGCACAAAAATTAGCAAAATTACTTTTGAAGTGCGCATCCTCACACAGGTATAGATTTGCCTTCCAGATTCTATCACCAGGGCTATAACCTAACAGGAAACTTAAGGGATTTGGATGAACAGATGAGAAAAACAGCAAGCAAAGTAGAGTTGCACTGCTGGAATTGAATTCATCCTCAAGTCTTGGTGAGTGCCTTCATGAGGTGGACCTTGTTTTTACAAAATCTCAACAAGACAACACTGATATAGAGACTGTATTTTATACAGCATATATCATGGACAGAATTAGGTTAAAAAATAAAGACAGCTGAGTGCACAAGTACCAGGATAAACAAGTGATCAATCTTGGTAGGTGCACTTGTGCCATGACTGGAAAACAAATGACAGTGTAGAATCCTCAAGACACAGAAACATTGAACAATGGGGTTAGGCCAGGCTTGGGGGAAGGATGGCCCTCCTGTTTTAGAAGGAAGTAGAAGTCCACAAAACTACAAAAACTGACAGGCCAAAACACAGCCATAAGGATGATAGAGTAGACTACCAAGAATAAGAAAGAATTTATGTATTGTTACTATTATGCAAGAAGCCCAGAATTTCTGGACAGAAGATATTCAAAAAGATTGAGAGAGAAATTAGAAGAAAGAAAATACTTGCACAAGAAAAACTGCCAAAAGCTTTAAACTCAAATTTTGTGTTCATTAATACAACAGATTAAAAAAAAACATTATACAGGCAAAGAAACCTTGGCAGTTTGGAAAAAAAGTGACCGAGGAAGTGAAAAATATAAAGATCAAAACCAAGATTTTTGAAAGGTATAAAAAGGAAACAAGTCATGAAAGACAAAGATCTGATACAGTGCGATAGTTATGCAAAGGAGAATGCCAAACTAATCAAAACAATAAAACAAAAGATATTTGAAGAGAAATACAGGCAAGGACACCCGGATATAGAACATTTCACAATACAAAAAATAAGATCATAAAGGGGGAATGTAGAACAGAAGATCAGTAAAGTAGAAGTTAAACAAATAGAAGCTAAAGTTATGTAATACCTAAGATGTGAAATACATAGTGTAAAAAGTCTAACACAGGTTATGTCACAGCATGATGAAACAATGAATCCCCAAAGTCGGGAGAAACAGGTAGATCAGGAGACATCTGAAGAAGAAATATGGACATGTGAAAGAAAAAGATCTAATATGGTGCAATATGTATGGAAAGGAGAAAGCAAAACTAATCAATACAAAAAAGCACCTCTAAAGAGATTTGAAGAGAAATACAGGAAAAGGCATCCAGTTATGGAACATTTTACATTAATAAAAAAAAAGAAAACAAAGGGGGGAGTAGAATACAGGGTTCCTAATGGAGAAGTTAAAGAAATAGAAACTGAAGTTATGGATTACCTGTAAGGTGAGGGACTTAGTACAGAAAATCCAACTATGGTAGCATCACAGCATGATGGAAACATGATTCTGCAAGTTAAGGAGAAACAGGTGGAACGGGAAGCATTTGATCAGTTGTTACATGATAATACTCTGGAGCCTTCAATAGGAAACCAGTACAAAAGTTCAACTGGAGTTGCATAGCAAGAGAAGGGACAGGAAACAGTGGCAACTCTGATGCAGAGTGATAGGCAGATGCCAACCTGGTTGACAACAGGAAAAATTATACTCTTCCTTAAGAGCGAACCTGCAAGCTATCCTAAAAATGAATGACCAATAACTTGTCTTCCAACAGTACATAAACTATAAACTGGAACTGATGCTGACAAGAGTTTATAGTCATTTAGAAGAAAGCTCAATCATGGCAACAAAACAAAAGGGTAACAAAGTCACATAGAACAAAGGATCATTTTTGTTAAATAAAGTCATAATGGAAAATTGTAAAAAGGGGAAGAATCTAAGATTACAAAAAAGAATTTCACAGCATCCCACATTCATGGATAGAGGAGTGCTTACAGATGTATAAGATACACCTTGCATTGATCAATTACAATTCAGTGACCATGACAAAGAGGCAAACCACTTTGCACCTAAGCCATGATAAAGGATAAATAATTATGCCAGGGATAACAATTTCAAAGAGGGATATTCCGGGATGACCCTGTCATCGCTGCTCTTTTGTTATGTCCTTTACCCATTAAGCTTTATACTTAACAGACTAGATCATGATTACACTTGGCACCCAGACAACAACAAAATGTAAAGACGTCTGCATACCTTTCAACCTTATTTGAGCAAGAAATCTGGGTAAAGCATTAAATAAAAGCGGGACAAAGACCCAAAAATACAGATAATTTTTAAATGTTGTACTTACCGACTTAGAAGATTGACAAAACAGGCTTTGCCTTAACATGCATTTTCTAATGGGTATGAAGTCTGAATCTCAAACAGCTGTAATTATTTTCTAACTTCAATCTTCTTTGAATCTTCACTAATTTGCAAGAAAACAAAAATTTTATGAAAAACAAACAAAAAATATCAGGCAAGAATCTGTACAGTTGAGAGGTATTCTAATCTTTTTGTGGATGATTTAAAATGATGAGCTGAAAGCACAAGTAGAAGTTGTCAAAACCTTCTCAGATGATATAAGAATGTCATTTGGTATTGATAAATGTGCAAAAGCAACATTTAAAGCTGGAAAGTTATAGCACCAAGAAAACATCAGTCTGGGACAGAAAAGTGATATAAAGTGACTTGAGCAGGAGAGAGTGTATAAATATTTGGAATTGATGAAGGATCGACAGTGAAAAATGAACAGATGCAAACAAAACTCAGTAAAGAATATTTTAGAAGACTAAAATTAATACTGAAAATATCCCTGACATCTAGGCACAAAGTCCAAGCTATGAACCAATTTGCTCCTCCTGTTCTAACTTACAGTTTTGGGGTGACTGACTAGCCCCAAAAGGTATTGGAACAATTTGACAGGAAATGAAGAAAAATGTTTCATGCTTATCAGATATTAAAATCAGTGTATACAAAGAGTATATATATATATATATATATATATATATATATATATATATATATATATATATATATATATATTCCTTGTTCTGAAGGAGGTATGGGCCTTCTCAAAAGTGATTACATGTATAGATCTGTAATCATAGGACTGCATGCATTTCTGCTGACCTCATCAGATCCAAACATAGTGAAAGTCTGAAACATGAAGAGAACAAGTCTAAGATGATTTCCTTGATTAGTTTAGCAGAAGCATATCTGTGTCAAGTGAGAAAGGAAACCAACCCAGAAGTAGACAAAAATCAGGCAGCAATTGAATGTGCCAAAAAACAAAATAATATAAGGAGAAGGATCAGATGAGAAGGCAAGAAATGGAGAAAAGGTATAAATACAGCTGCAAGTACAGAAAACTCCTGGAACAACCTTGTGTTCATCAGGATCTGACACAGAAATGGTTAAGTAGAGGTGAATTTATACCAAAAGATGAAAGGGTAATATTAGCAGCCCAAGATAGTGGACCACATACACATTGGTTTACAATGTCCACTGACCATGTGGGAGAAACAGACAAATGCAGGTTCTGTAAAACAGAACTGGAAACAGTCACACATCTTGTTGCTGGGTGTGATACACTAATGGCAGAGGGCATGTATACTGAAAGGCATAATAATGTGGCAACACTGTTGCAAATGTTACAATACTGAAGTAGCTGAGAAGCACTGGAGGCATGAACAACAAAGCATTATAGAGCATGATGAAGTTTGTATCACATGGGATCAACCATTACCAACAGTTTAAAAATATGTGCGGGAAAACCAAATGTAGTCCATGAAAAGAAGTCAACAGTAGCATTGATCTTTGAAATACGACACCCAGTGATTAGTGTCTTACATACAGACCGACACACAGTGGTGTCTCATGTACAGAATGCGTCAATTCTGGGCACATTGCGGGTGATGCAAAGAGCGCTTTAGGCTAATATCAAAAATTGAAACAGTACTAATTTCATGAACTAATATTCTTTGACTTAGGAATAGGGTCCGTTCTTGTCATGGTATTGGAAATGCAAAAGACTTGGAGAAAGTAAAGAGAGATGGGAATAGTGAGAGATGGAATAGTATAAAGGGAGTCCACTAGATAGCAGTGCTCATTATAGTTATCTACTTAGAATATGACTGACACCTACATGAAGGTCATGGGTAGGCGTCAATTGTAAACAATGACTTTGTGTGCATATCTCTCATCCTCAAAGACTGAAATTACCTATTCATAAACTTGCCTACAGTTAAAGCTTTTACTTTCCTGGAGCCATAGCATAGTATATATGTTAGTCCACATCTACTCCTGAAAAAGTAGGACAGAAACTCCCCTACTCTACAGCCAACTTTTAATTAATTTTAAGTGCTCTTTGTCCATTAAATGTCTCTCCTGCAATAATACTATCTGTTTTTCTTATTTATGCAAATGTCATGTTTTTAACTGGATTCCTTAAACCATTCACATCCCAGGATAGTAAACTATACTTTTTTCTGCAACAGAAGCTTAATGAGGTAAAAACTACAGTTGGGTAAGTTGCACTTACTAATAGCAATCAATGTTCAAATTCTTCACTGCTGCTGTAGCCTTTAGCTATATGGGTTGTATCCTGCCAAGGTTAAAATGGATGGCCAGCTTCACAAAGCTCTGGCTCCCTCCCACAAGTTCACTCAGATGAGTGGACAATCCTGTGATGGGAAACAGCAGTCCGAGTGAAGCAATTTTCAAGACTTTTTTCCCAAAGAGAGAGAGAAAAAGCTTACTCATCTTAAATGTCTAAAGATATAACAGTAACCAAAACTTTACATCCCATCCAGTAACTCTATACAGTAAAAGGGGATGGTAGGTGGGTGTGTGTGGCAGACGAGTTACTGAAAATATGAAGATCTACTGATACAGGTAAGTGCAACTTACACATTCGATTATCTTGATTATTTCAACTGTAGCAATATGAGCTATGATGGGGACTTTTCCCATGAAATGGAATGTACGTCTTCTTTTGTAATATTTGCCATCAATGTAGTATCCTGTAGGTTTGTTAAACTGCTGAAATGTCTGTAACTGGAACTCTATGTATGTTAGTGTATGTTGGCATTATCCTTGTAAATGGAGCTTTTCTCCCTGAGCCTCCACTGAAAAGAGACCTGTGTCCAGATGGACTTTCCCAGTAAACAAATAAATAAAAAGAAGTTAGGTGGTTATCTTGTTGTCACATTCTATTAAGATTTTATTAACTAAAAGAGGAAGTTCTGACATTTTTTTTACAACTCAACAATCTTAATTAGCTATATTCTCAGTAATGAGCTTTGATGCAATAAAGTTGCATTTCTTTCTGATTTGTTTCAGTCTTTGCACACACTCAATAAAGTATGCAATGAGACTGTGAAAATATTCTTACTTTCACCAACAAAATTAATGCTTTTAAAGAAAAATTAATGCTTTGAGGAAGAAGAAATGCAGTATAAATGTCTGACCTAACAAAAAGGTGGAAACTGGATGGAAGTCTTACAGATTTAAGTTTACAAACTTTAAGATTAATTAGTATTCTTCTTTCGGCTTTTTCCCGGTTAGGGGTCGCCACAGCGGATCACCTGTCCACTCAGGATTGGCAGTGGAGTTTTACAGTGTTGAGTTGCCAGCCCGGCGTCCAACCTTGTATAAATATTGAACAATATTTTTCCTCAGTTGACATATCATCCTTGGATTGGATAAGAGATCTATTTGTCTTAAATGCATGCAAACTGGCAAATATAAATATTACAGAAGAGGACAAGTTAACAGAGATAAGAAATGACAGAGGATTAAAATTTAAATATTCAACAGATACTACTACATTTTGGTTCTCTCTTAAAAGTGACTTTCCCAGTATTACAAAAAAGCAATGCAAGCATTCCTTCCTTTCTCTCCATCATATTTGTATGAATTAAACTTTTCCACAATGAATAGCATTAAGAACAAAAAATAGTTTGCGGCTGAAAACCATGGAAGAAGATTTAAGAGAATGCATGTCCAAAATTCAGCCTCGCACAAAAGACATTCTAAAATAACGTCCAGCCCATATATCTCATTAAATATTAAATACAAGTAAAAAAGAGGAAAAGATTTTCTAAATCCATAAAAAATATACTTTTGTTTTGTCAGGCAAAAATTATATTTTTTGATGTGCCGCAAGATTTTTTGCAATTAGTTTGTGTGTGCCATAAGATGAAAAAGTTTGAAAATCTCTGGTCTAGAGGATACAAACGTTGGGTCCACATATTTTTTTTAACTACCACTGAATTTTTGTCATGTGCAGCCTTACAAGAGGAACCAAGAGAATCACAGAAACCCTGAACCCGAGGATCCTGAGAAATTCTCCTACAGAAATCTGAAAATACTTGAAGCTCAGGAAAGTTTCCAAATAGAAATCTACCTTCTCCTAAATAAGGAAAGCCTTTTGCTGAGAAGTACCTAAAGGGCAGCCCCAAACACAATCCTGAGTGACGGCATCAAGGACTTTTGTACGTTTATCTGGAATCCCAGGATTGGTAATTACAGTTGAAACCCATGTTGGGGGCTTTTGACGCCTGGAAAATTACTCTGCAAAGATAAAGTCTAAATAAGGAAAAATGTAAATGGCATGCAGTCGCCAATGAGCTATCAGTGGAGCTATACACTTTGTAAACACCTCTGGAGTTGTAGATAGCCCGAAGGGTAATGCAGATAACTGATAATACAACCCAGCAACAAAGAATCTGACACATTTCCTGAAGCCTGAGGCCATAGGAATGTGATGATAATAATCCCTTAGTTCTAATGTTACCATAACACTCAAAGGAGGAATTAAAGGTAACAGAGTCTGAAAGATTGGCATTTTAAATTTTTTGCACTTTCACATACAGACTGAGAAAGGAAAGATTTAGAACTGTTCTCCAAGAAAGCTCTTTGTTTGGTACCAGAAACATTTTGGAATAGAAGCCTTTGCCTCACTGATCTGTAGTCACTGGTTCTATAACTCCTAGGGTGATCATGTCTTGAAGAACACGAGTGGGGAAAAAAAACTGTGCAGTATAAAGGACGGAGAGGAATTTCCTTGAAAAGAAGGATTTGTATTCAATGCCAACAGTAAGAGAATGAAACAATCTTTTTCCAAATGGGGGGATATAAACATCCCATTTCCGGAACAAATTAAGTGAGATCGGGGATTGAACACTGACATAGTCATTCTGCAGTATTAGACTGTACCTTTTTGGAAAGGATCCTTCGTTCTTGCTGGTCTCCTATTGCCATCTCTTTTTAGCTCCCCGTTTGCCAGAAGATGGCAGGGACTGTTTGTTATGCATTTTAAAATGAAAAGAAGATATGGGAGATTTGTAAAGGGGGCTTAAAAAAATTAGATACTCCCTAAATTAACTTTCTGTCTTTCATCAAATTGTTTGAAGAACTGAGTAGCAGAAGAGCCAAGCAAAACCTCCTTATCTAAAGCAGAATTCAACATTTCACACTTTACTTCATCAGCAAAATTTTGGCTATGTACACAGGCATATCGCCTCAAAACACTAGCAGTGGCCGTAGACATAGCATCTGCACAATCATATACACTCTTCAAAACATGTTTAAATACTTAAAGATTAAAAACTATAGGATTCAGAAAGGAGCTAGCCTCCTAAGAAGTGTAGTAGAATATTCCCTCAAACTGTCTACACAAAACAGAATAAACTTCCACATACGTGTCTGATAATTGAGAATTCTGTAAGCTAAATTGGAGCAATGGAAAATTCTCTTTGCAAATCAGTCCAATACCTTACTTTCTTTGTCCGCAGGGGAAGGATTAGTTCTAACTGTCTTTAAAAAGCTAAGAAGAAGAGATAGCCACTGGGTCAGACCTAAAATTAAAAATTCTTAGTTAGAGATACTTTATAAAGTCTGTCTGCCTGTCTTTTTGGGGACTGAAGATTTGAAAGTCAGGATTATTACATACATCATTTAAGTAAAACTCTGCCTCAGAACTAAAAAAAATATTTTTTCACTTTGTCTTTCTTTTCTGAGCTATTTTAACACCACAAAATGATGCTGACTGCTTCTTTTAATGTTTTCTGCAAAATGGCTGCCAATGGGGCATGACAAATCAACGTGGTCTTGTTTTTCTTCAAGACTCTTTCTCATAATCCATTTCAAGTCTGCTTTATAGCAGTTATGCTAGACATAAGGAAATAGTGGTGTATTAAAACACCATTGACATATAATGGAATTAGTGTCAGTCTCTTGAATCTTGTATACCTTCTGTAACAGGACTGCATCTTTTATTTCTTGAATGGCCCTCAATTGCGTCTCAGAGCTTGTTTTACAGTATACTAATGAGTTATATAGCTGCAACCAAAAAAGTAGCTGAATTACAGGCCTTTGTTCAAAGTACATTTGTAGTCCATGATGAATTCACAGTCTCCTTCCTCTACACTTACATAAATGTGTTGCTACTTTACAAGAATTTCAAGAAAAAAAAAATATTTAGCCCATGGCAATGACTCAAGTTATTTGCCTGAGTCAGCCCCTCTTGGAAAGCATTAGTGATGTCAGGAGATAATATGACTACTCCCAATTTGTAATCATCTGCAAATTTTGTTAACTTAAGGCCCTTGATACTGGCTTTAACTTCAGAGAAGTAGATGCCAAAAAGGAGTGGCCCTAGGACCGATCACTGACAGATTCCACTGGTGACTGGCCTCTTTGTAGAGGTGGATGCCTTAATTCTAACTTCCTGATTCCTGTCTGTGAGCTACCTGGCTATCCACCAGGTAACGTAAGGATTTATACCTAACCTCTTGAGTTTGTCAGCAATGCCTGGGTAGGGTATTGTGTCAAATGCCTTAGCCAAGTCAAAGTAAGAAACTTGCCTTTGCTCACTGCTTTAGTGACCTTCTCAAAGAAGACCACCAGACTGGGTAGGTATGACCTGTCCTTGATGAAAACAAACTGGACTAAGTCCAGTTTCTGGAGGTTTCCTATGTCATTATTGATCATTTCCATGGCTTTGTATGAGACTAATGGGACTTATAGGTACATAGTTTCCAGGGTCTGTAGATGAATTCCCTTTGTGCAGAGGGATGACAGTTGCTGCTTTCTATTTCAGAGGGATGAAGCCAGTTTAGAGGCTACAGTTAAACAGTAATTCCATAGGGTTCGACGGGTCATATTTATGCCATTTAGAAGGCAGCCTGGATAATGTCATTGCCCATCGATGCAAACTCTGCTTATTTTCTTTGTTATAGGCTTCCTAAGCTTGGCAAGAACCCTTTCTCTTTTATGTTGCCTGAGCCGTTGTCCTAAAAGCTTTTGTGCTTTGGAGTTATCAAAAAAAAAAAATTGCTTAACAGCTATCTTTCAAAATTCATGCTTATTATCCAGGTAGTCCACCATTTTCTCTTTAGCACTCTGCAATTGAACCTCTTCTTGTTCTATGAAATTTTCTCCCATTCTGCATTACTTTAACTTTCGTCAGTTCCTCTAAATAATTCTTGCTATTTCTTAGCCATATCACTTTTTCTTTTAGTTCTACCTTATTTTAAACTCCACTTTCATTTTATCCCATTCCCTGACTATATTTTTTAAGAAATTTCTATCTTCTAAATAATTTCCACTACCCATTCCTTAAATTCCTCCCTGTTTAACAGATAGTTGGGGAAGTACTGGTGTCTCATTGTTAATTTAGTTATTATTGGCTTACACTCTAAAATAGTTATTGGATGGATATCAAAACATTCATTAAATGTTCCTGTGAAATATAATTTCTAAGTGGCCAGGTTTGAACGACATGGTCTCCCTAGCTCCTGTCTTGAAATAAAGGGCAACAAAACTATGAATTCTATAACTACCTTGTTGGACAAATCATTGTCTATTTAGTTATTACATTTTTAGTGGCAAGTTCATGAACATGATTTTATTGCGGATATTTTTATACATGACTGTTACTTTAGGATGTACTGTCTTTATTATATTTATTTATTATATGTTTTAACAGGAATGTTTTACCTTGCAAAAAAAAAAAATTGGGGGGGGGGGGATTTTTATTCATTAGGATGTTTTTAACTTTTTGTTTACGAAAGGCTTAAAACTTTTATTGATGTCACATGATTTTAAATTTTAATATGCAAGTGTATAAATGGGGAGGGGTTTTGATTGTCAGCATTTTCTGATGAAGCTGTGAGACGAAAATGAACTTGTAGTGTTTTCAGCATTACTGTAGTCATTGTGTTTGCTGTGAAGCCTATTAAATATTTTTTTGAGGTGGATACGGCTTTTTTTTGCTTTTTTCTAGTTTATTGGTCTTATCTTGGGCACCTCATCCTCTTGAGCTTGTTTTTTATCATTTCTACATAGACTAGCCCAGTTTTTGTACATTGGGGAATATGTAAATTCTCTCTAAGCTCCAACTAATGAATTCACATATTCTATACCAAATATTTTCCCGTCTTCATTAAAATGCTCTCTTCTGTTGTATTTTCCTTCTAGCCCCCCCCCCCACATAAATCCTCACTGCTGCAAATAAAATTCCAGTGCCCACCTATAAGAAATATTCCTGCTAAAAGTTGATCATTTCTCCCAAAATTTTCTTAAGCTTTACTGTAGTAGTTTTAGGTAGAATATAAATATGTGTAAGCATAATCCTCCTCCTTTGCCAGTTGCCCCTTACTACTACATATCCATGATTATCTTTTTCCCCCTCTTCTATCACTACTGGAACTCCTCTAGCAATTAATACAAGTATTCCCCTTTTCATTTGTCCCAGATATTCTGCGGAATAACCGTCCTGTAATCCTTTCTTTATCAAATTCACATGCTCAGATCTTTCCAAATGTGTCTCCTGTAGCAGAACTATTTGTACACTTTACTTCCTAATATAGTTCACTATTTACATTTTGCAAAGACTTGTGAGACCATTCAAGATCAAAGATAATATGAAAAGTGTTGCCATTATGATAAGTTATTATTCCCACCTGTTACGTATACCAGATTTTTTGAAAGTCTAGTTTCAGCTTTTGTGCAACATGCATACACTAATGTTTGGTAGGTTGATCTTATATACAGCTGTTTCTTGTTATATCCATTTGAACCTATGTCACATTTTACAAGATTTTTTATTTTAATGAAAACAAAACAAAAAAATAGATCCCAGGACATCCCCATAACCTATTAACTTAATAAACACACACACAACTATGTACATTTTCATATAATGAAGCTTAACCTTCCTAATAGCAACAACTGTCCGAGACAAATGACTGCATTCACAGGCTTTAACTGACCTATATGTAGATTTAAGGTTAACCATGCTAAGATGCATGGTGCAGCCTGTGCTTCTACTTACTAAGTGCCTGCTGTCTGTTTTTGCCTTATCTTTATTCCTCTCCCAGGTGTAGAAAACAACTTGAATGCTTTCAGAAAACATTATCTTTTAGCAACTGAAAAAGTTCTGTTTTTATTGCCCTCTTATCAGCTTGTCACCACAGAAACATGAGAAGATATACAGCTGTCTTCATCTACAAGCTTCTAATGTTACACTCTGAAGATTTACTTGCTAAAAGAAAACTTTTCATAGCAATCAGTGTTCTTTTATTTACTTGCTTCACTTAAAATTTGGTGTTAGATCAAGACAAGGGCCTTAATGCAATACTCCCATGCAAAAGTAAGAAAAAGCATAACAATTTTACTTGTATCATGATCCATGTACTTTTACAACCTCTCTCTCCCTTAAAAAAACCCAAGATTACAGCCTGTCTTAAACATGCTTTTGTCCATAACTTCTCTCTTTTTATATTGCTATGTTTATATTTCTTAAAACGAAACAAGAACGGGAAAACGGGCACCTGTTTACTTGAGTATCCCTATAACACACAAAAATAACTGAAAATGCTTTACTATATAACATGCAATATATGTCATGTTTTATAAAACTACTGTTAAAAGTTCTTTTTCTTACAGTTACCTCCATCTTTCCTCTTCCTGCTCCTTAATGTTATTCCAAACATTAATGGAAGGGCATATGCTTTGGAGTCCCCTACAGATTTAACAAAGACAGAGAATCCAATATTTCCAGGTTTTCATTTTCAGTAAAAACTAAAAGAAAATTCTAGCCAAGGCAGAATTTCCACTGTGTGATCCCTCAAGCATCTTGCATTAGAGGCACTGGATATATGCAAATTACATTTAAGAACATCTGGTGTTTCAGCTATATGGCAAATCTGAATGCCCATGACTTTTTTTCTTTTTAAGCCATTTAATGGACAAATTCAAGCCATTAAAGCCAAACCCCACTAGCTGTCGACATGCATGTTTCAGCCTTGTTATGGCCTCATCAGCACAGCACAACTGGACTGTTTGACTAAGCATTAGAAACACAGGGCTGTTATACCCAGCCGATGTCCAATTACCATTAGTGTGTCTGCAAAATATCCCAGCTAACAAACTAAAACAATGAGTAAAAAGGTCACAAAAAATCAGTCAGTAAAAACTAAAAGAAAATTCTAACAAACTCATTTGCATATATCCCATGTGCCTCTAATACAAGAGGTTAGAAGGATCACACAATGGAAATTCTAGCTTGACTAGAATTTTCTTTGAGTTTTTACTGATACTTTTTCACAGTCAGCCACATTTCACAAATGTGATTGACACTTTGTAATTGCACATTTACTCAGTTTCCAAGTTGCTGGTTTTCTTTCTGTTGGTTTCTATTTCCAAACACCAGTCTTTGGTTCATTTCCAATGTACTCCTTAGTTTTTCTAGTCCACTCTTCTACTTGTCTCTCTCTCTCAAACATTTTCCTTTGGAACACTGCAAAAGGCTTCACTGACATAGTCTTTCTATGAGCGTCATTATACGAAGAATAAGACTGCCTTTCTGTTTGACGGTTCACTTTTTTCTTGGACAAACTTCTGTATTACCAACTTAGCATGTTCTGCATCAAAAAAATACTCTGACATTCCATGAAAAAATACTCTGAACATAGATGGATACAGCAGCTTGAATTTCATACCTGCCTCTCAACATTCCCCGACTGCTGGAATAAATTTACTGCTCTTATGCCTGGTGTACAGTGAGTAATCACTTTCCACAAACTACTTTGCCCTTCTACCACAGTTATGTCAGAATCAACTCTTTCTGCTGGTATGATAGCATCTTTACTACTAGAGGTCTTGGTCGCTTTCTCCTGGCCAGGTGTGGAACACACACATAGTATTCCCTTTCAATAATAACTCCTACTGTGAAATGCCAGTCCAGTTGCTTATTTGTGCTTTCATTACATTAATACAGTCTGTTCCTTCCAGTTTCTCTGGTGCAGCAGAAAATCTCAGGTTTTCCCTAACTGTTCTGTCTTCTAATTCTATCATTTTTTGAATCTTCTCTTCCTAAACAATCGCATACTTTTTTTTTCATTTCAGACTTTGATTTTTGTAGTTTCTCCAGCAAAATCTGAATAACTATTTAAAACTTCTTCCACTTTTCCCCAGGCATTTTTATTTCATTTGACATACTCTCTTTGTTGCTTTGTTAATTTTAATCTTCTTTGAGCACATTTGACTTTTCCTCTACTTTACTGGAAGTCGATTCTTACACCAAAGCTGGCGCTTCAATTGCCTTTTGCTGAACAGGGACCCCCATAGTGCCTTTTTTAGGCAAGGCTCAAAAGACAAACCCACCTCCCTGGAAAACACAAGTGAAAAAAAACTAAGGGTAATGCTGCTCAATGCCAGAAGTCTAAACCTCAAGATGCACGCTCTCGAAGCCCTCCTCAGTATGGAGAACATCGATGTCTGTGCAGTGACTGAAACCTGGTTCAAGGCTCCTGAGAGCACCCCAGCACTACCAGGTTTTACCTCATATCATGCTTTCCGGCCCCAAAACTTGGACCGAACCACAAAAAAAGGGGGAGTATCCATATTCATCAAAGATACCCAAGCCTCCAGGTTAGTGGCAACGCACAAAGCATCGGAGACCATCCAGGTGCAACTAACCATACACAAAACTGCCCTACAGGTTGTAGCATGCTACAGACCACCCCCTCAAACTCAGGAACCCCACTCAGCCTTCCTGAAGACACTGGAGAGTATGAATGTCTTACCAAATACCATCATATTGGGAGACTTCAACTACCCAAACATAGACTGGGAACATTACTCAAGCCCCAACACCCTAGCCCAAAGGTTCCTAAAATTCATAAACTCAAATGCGATGGAACAACTAGTCACCACTCCCACAAGAGAAGATAATATACTAGACCTGATCATCACAAACATGGGGACAAAATGCTCCACACCGGAAGTATACCCCTCATTGGTGAGATCAGACCATAAATTTATCTCACTGGAAATCCACATCCCGCCCCGACCCCCTGCACAAAAGACCACAGTGAAGAACTTCTCAAAAGCCGACTTCACACTTCTTAAGACTGAAGTGGTATCCTTCAAGGCCCCTGGGCCAGTGGAAAAGTACAGTTTTGTACCTACCATAAATGTAGATGTCCGAGAGGTATGCATCTGCAGTCCTAACATATGGGTTGTCCTACCTCAGGCAGCCCTTCGGTCGGCCGGATTCCAAAGTCTGGGTCTGGCCTCGGCTGATGTCGCACTTCACCCGACGTCATAGCTGCTGTCAATTGGGTATAAAGGCATCAGCCGACGCCATTTTCCTCAGTGTTTCTTGCCCCAGATGCCAGGTGCCCTCTAGGAAGGCTAAATTTGGATAAATGCAAATGATTCCAAACAGTAGAGAGCAAACAAAATAAACATGTATATACATATATACAAACAAATACACCATAATAGATTCCCCCAGCTAGCTACAAGATGGGCAAATACCCTAGGAGTACCACAGAGGGCAAGGAGGGTGGGTAATCCTGACTGCAGATGCATACCTCTCGGACATCTACATTTATGGTAGGTACAAAACTGTACTATGTCCTTCAAGGATGCATCTGCAGTCCTAACATATGGGTAGAATACCATAGCCAAACTGGGGGAGGAGGTACTAAGATGATTATGGTGTAGCTAAGATCCCTTGCAAAACAGCAGTGGCAAAACCTGCCCGGGATCTGGAGTATAAAGGTAGATTATAATGCTTGGCAAATGTATGCACGGAGCTCCAAGTAGCAGCCTCTAAAATGTCTTTGGTAGCCACTCCTCGTAAGAAAGCTGTAGTAGTGGCTGTAGCCCTTGTGGAGTGAGGTCTGATGTTTTCTGGAGTTGTCTTTCCATGAAAAGAGTAACAAAATCTAATGCAATTTCCTATCCATTTTGAGATTGTCTGTTTTGAAATTGCTTTTCCTTCCATTCCTGTTGCATATGCTACCAGAAGCTGGTCAGTTTTTCTATTGTCCTTGGTTCTGTCCAGATAGTAGCGCAATTGCCTGTGCACATCCAAGGTATGTAGTAGTCTTTCGCCCCTGTTCTGTGGGTTGGGGAAGAAAGTTGGTAGGTGGATTGCTTGGTTCAATGATACCCTGGAGACTAACTTTGGCATAAAAGTAGGGTTAGTTCTCAAGGACACTCTATCCTGATGGAAGATAAGGAAGGGCTGTACTGCCATTAATGCCTGTAATTCAGAAACCCTTCTTGCTGAAGTGATTGCAAGCAGGAAAGCAGTTTTCCAAGATAAGAACTGTAATTCTGCTGTTGCTGCTGGTTCAAAAGGGGGAAGTGTTAACTTTTCTAGCACAAAGTTAAGGTCCCATGTAGGCAAAGGTGGCTTCCTTGGAGGCTTTACATTTTTAATTCCTCTCAGAAACTGCCTGAGTAGAGGATGAGAGAAGACTGGAGGATCCATGTTGTATTCTGCTGAAATTGCTGATGCATGAATTTTAATGGAGGAGTAAGACAGGCCATTGTGGAAAAGTTCTGCTAAATATTCCAGGATGTTAGCTATGCTTGCTAATGATACATTTTCTCCTTTTGCTGCACTCCAAATGAGGTATCTTTTCCATTTGGCTGAATAAGTTTTCCTTGTGGAGGGTCTGCGAGCCTCCAGGATAATGTCTTTAACCCTCTGAGATAAATCTGGGTTATTTTGCTTTATATAATATTCCAAGCAGCTAGCTGCAGTGTTTTCAAGTTTGGATGCAGGATCTTGAAGTTGTTCTGTGTTAGCAGTAAAGGAACTAGAGGTAGAGGGCATGCGTGTGCCCGAGACATACTCCTCAGTAGCGGGTACCAATGCTGCCTCGGCCATCTAGAGCTATCAGGATGATCCTTGGGTGATCTTCTTTGATCTTCAGTAACACTTTGTGCATCAAAGGAAGAGGTGGGAATGCATATGCTGTCAGGTTTTCCCAACTGAAGGATAGGGAGTCCACCTTCCAAGCAAGTGGGTGGTATGTCCTTGTGCAGAATTTCCTCAACTGGTGGTTGTGTGGGGATGCGAACAGGTCTATTTCTGGTAGCCCCCATTTCTTTGTAATGGATTTGAAGATGTCTGGATGCAGCATCCATTCGTGAGCATCCGTGGTAGTTCTGCTTAAGGTGTCTGCTAGTATATTTTCTTTTCCTGGCACAAATATGGCCTGGAGCTGAATGTTGAGGCTCAGGGCCACATTCCACAGGTCCATTGCCATCCGGCATAGAGGATATGAGTGTGTGCCTCCCTGTTTGTTGATATACCACATGACTGTGGTGTTGTCCGTCCTTATTAGCAAATGACCCTGTTGAAGAAACGGTCCGAATGTCTGAATTGCCTGTTTCACTGCCAGCATCTCTTTTTGATTTATATGTAGGTTCAGCTGGTCTTGTGTCCATAGGCCTTGTATACACTTGTCCACCATGTGTGCCCCCCAACCGAGGTCTGAGGCGTCCGTGGTGATAGTCTGGCTTGGGTGAGGGCTGCGGAAAGGCAGTCCTCTGTTCAACTGACAGGCCTGAGCCCACCAGAGGAATTCTTGCTTCAGGCATGGAATTATTGGAATTTGGGTTTCTAGGCTGTGCTTGTGCTGAGACCATAAATTCCTTAGGTACCATTGCAACTTCCTCATATGTAGTCTGGCATGTGGAATCAATATTATACAGGATGCCATGTAACCCAGGGCTTGCAGGACTTTCCTTGCTGTAAGCTGGTTCTGCGTTGTTAATGCCATGAAATAGAGTGGTAGTTGTTTCTGCTTTTCTGCTGTGAGAAATGCCATTTGATTTGATGTGTCCAGTTCTGCACCCAAGAATGTTATCCTTTGGGATGGTACCAGCCTTGACTTTTTTATGTTGACTGTGTATCCCACGGCTTGCAGTAGGTGAATAACCTTTCCCAAATCTTTTCTTAATTTGATCTTGTTGTCCGCTTGTATCAGGCAGTCGTCCAGGTATGGATAAATTTGAATTCCCTGAAGCCTGCAATGAGCAATTACTGATGCCAGGCATTTCGTGAATACTCTGGGCGCAGTAGATAAGCCAAAGGGCAATGCTGAGAATTGATAATGCTCTGATCCTGCAAGAAATCTGAGGTATCTTCTGCAATCTGGTCATATAGGGACGTGCAGGTATGCCTCCTTGAGATCTAGAGTCACCAGCCAAGACTCCTTGCCCAGCATGGGAAGAAGTTGCTGTAGGGTCAGCATTTTGAATATTGGAACAATGAGATATGTGTTCAGAGCGGACAGGTCGAGAATAGGTCTCCATTCGTTTTCTTTTCTTGGTACCAGGAAAAGTCTGGAGTAAAATCCTTGTCCTTGTTCCATAGATGGTACCTTTTCTATAGCTCTCATCCTTAGTAAGTGTTTGATTTGTCCTAGAGCGTTTGTTTTTTGATTTGGTGGTAGGTTTGGCATTCCTCTCTTTCTTGGAAGAGTATGGAAGTGAAACCTGTAGCCTTTGTCTATTGTCTGTAAAATCCATTTGTCTCCTGTAATGTAATGCCAGTTTACTGAAAACAAGGCTAGCTTTCCGCCTAAGGGTGCTTCCAGTTGTTCCCTGGTAGGCGGTATCAGAGCCAAGTCACTGTGACTGTCCTGTGGAAGTGGTAGTAGCTGGATCTGTGGCAGTACTTCTCTGGTTGTTAGGCTGCCACTGACGTCCCCTGTAGGCACCTCTGGATTGACCTCTGCCTCTTGGGTGCCTATTTCTGCCTCTCTGTGCTCTGGAGGTGTCTGGAAAGGACCAATTCTTCGAAGGCCAATTTCTACTAAACCTCGGAGGCTGGACCTGTAAGAAATCCTTGACTGTTTGGACAGATTTTGCTTTTTCTTCCACCTTCTTTAACACTTGCTGTGCAGGGGAGCCAAACAAACTTTGTTTCTCCATGGGAGCATCTAGGAGCTTTGACTTTACATGGTCTGGTAAGGATTGCTCTTTTAACCATGCATGCCTTCTGATCACTGTACCAGTCATAGCTGACCTAAAGGAAGCCTCCAGTGCATCATAGCCGCATTTTAAGGAATGATTACTGACCTGCTGAGTGTTATGTACCAAATCCTGAAGGGACTTACGGTCTATAGGTTCAGGAGAGGACAGTTTTTTTATTTAGCTGATCTAACAAAAATTCCTGATACTGAATCATGTGGAATTGACAGTTTAAGGCCCTAGCCGAAAGAGTAGCAGAAGTATAAACTTTTTTACCCCATCTCTCTAAAGCTCTAGATTCTCTTTCAGAGGGGAGGGGGTTTTTGGCAGAGGCAGCTGCTACAGCTTTGGGGACCTGTGAAATAGTTTCAGGATCTGCAATAGGAGCCTTATACAAGTGATAGTGTGTGTCCGGGACCCTGTAGTATCTGTCGGGCTTAGCAGGGGCCGGGGGAAGAGAGTCAGGGGCAGTACAAGCATCATTAAATGCATCATCCACAACTGTTAGTACTGGAGGAATGGCTAAAGGCCTATGCTGTGGTAAATGTAAAAAGGTCCTTAGCCTTTTCCTTGTATCTGAAAAATCCTGGCCCTGCCATTGAAATTGCTCTCTCATAGCATGCAAGGTTTCCCAAAAGAAAATTCCTCAGGAGGAGAGGCAGAAGGAATGGAATCTTCTGCATCAGAGTCCTCATATGGAGAATAAGGGCCTTCTGGAGGATTTGAGTTTTCTGAATCATCCGAGGAATAATCTGTTGAAACTGGCTCAGGGGGCTCTGCTCTAGGCCTCTTCTCTGGAGGGGGATGAGAGGCCCTGTCAGGGTGAGGTTGGGATCCCCTGATCAAAGAAATGAGATCCTCTGCCAGGCTGAGCATTTGGGAACTAGAGGTAGGCCTGGATGAGGGGGTTTTAGCAGGCAAGGCCTTAGAAGATTTAGCTGCTTTAGCCCTAGAAAAAGCCTTGATAGACATAGATGCAGGGGGCCTAGCAGCTCCACGTGCAGGAGTAGATATGTCTAAAGGAATAGTATCTGATAAATCCTGAGAACCTGCAACAGCAGGTGGAATTTCAGTAGCAGATTCAGCCATGCTGTGTGAGGCCTCGGTTGTAGGAGGCATGCTTTCGGCTGAAGGAAGAACCAAGGATTCGGTTTCAGCCGAAACCGAGACACTCGCGGTAGGCTTAACTGTGGTTTCGGCCGAAACCGCGGACCGCAAGTGTCGGTCCTTTTCCTTACGCTTTTTAGCTAATAGTGAAGTCGGAGTCTCCGACGGCATGTTGTAAGCAAAAGCGGAGCCGAAAAACTCCTCTGCAAACTCCGACCGACGTCTAAGTGTCCGTCGGTTGAAGGAAGCACAGGCTAGACAAGCTGCTACGCCGTGGCCTGGGCCTAAGCAAGGAAGGCAGTAAGAGTGGAAATCCTTATGAGGTATTTGTTTCCCACAAGTTAAACAGTTATTTACTTTTTCTGACATCGGCTGAGGCAAGAAAGAGTCCCCAACAACCCACACCGCTGAATCCTTTATAAATGCCTTCTACGGCACCTTCAAGAATGCATGGATCATGCAATCCCTATTAAAACCAAGACACATTCCCCCAAAGGCAGGCACCCTGTCTGGTGGACCCCAGCCATTAACAAACTTTACAACAGGAGGAGGAAGCTACTACATGACAGAGCAAAAAGGGAAGGCATCTCTGATCAGTACTAGCAAAAAACTACGATCACTCATAAAATCATCCAAGGACAACTTTGAGAGAAAAATCGCAAAAGGCACAAAAGTCAATCACAAGGCCTTCTTTAGCTATGTTAGAAACCTAGGTGGAAACTCCCAGATATGCTCAGAGTTAGTCCAAAATGACACAAAATACACTGAACCCACAGACATTGCCAACATTCTGGCAGACAGATTCAGTGCAAATTTCTCCGCCCCCCCCTCCCCCCCAAAAGGAGAAATATCTATCCCAGCACAGTGTAGCCTCCCTAACATCTCAGATGCCCAGGTGAGAGCCGCCCTCTCCAAAGCTAAAAACACAGCATCAATGGGACCGGACGGTGTCCCGGGCTGCGTGCTACATGAACTCCAAGAGGAACTAAATCCGCACATAAGGCTGCTGTTTAATCTTAGCCTTACTAGAGGATATGTACCCAAAGAGTGGCGTACAGCAACAGTGGTCCCACTCCACAAAGGCAGTGCTTCTACGGACCCTGGAAATTACCGCCCCATAAGCTTGACGAGCCTGGCCTGCAAAGCTATGGAAAGGATCATTATGGAACTCATAAACAAAGACTTTGGGGATATACAATCATTGGATCCTACCCAATTTGGCTTTGTCAAGGGCAGATCCTGCCTTTTGAACTTGGTCGACTTTTTTGAAACAGTCACTAAGGCCACTGATGAGGGTAAAGCGGTTCACACAGCCTACCTTGACCTTGCAAAAGCCTTCGACACAATACCCCACTCAGGCATCATAGACAAACTCACCAGCTTGAATGTAAACCCATATGTCACAAGATGGGTTGCAAACTGGCTCAAGGACAGAACCCACAAGGTCAGAATAGCTGGAGCCATGTCAGACTCTAAGCCAGTCACAAGCGGTGTCCCACAGGGCTCAGTCCTGGGACCCCTCTTGTTCGGCATTTATTTTTCCGAGGTGCAAGCAAACATAAGAGGATTGTGGCTGACAAAGTTCGCAGATGACTGAAAACTGGGCGCCATAATTGATATTCCAGCGGACACAAGCTTCCTTCAGAGAGGCCTCATAGAAACGGATAATTGGTGCCAGAGCCATGGCCTTAAACTGAATGCCAAAAAATGTATAGTCATACCCTTTGGGAAAAACAAGGTACCCACAAATTACCACATAGGTGGTAATCCATTAAGTACGGAAGAGGTAATCAGGGACCTAGGGACCCAAGTTGACAGTAACCTCTCATTTGACACTCACATTGCCAAGGTGGTTAGGAAGACCTTCTATATTGCTCACCTTATCATGAAGGGATTCACATCCAGATCAAGAGAGGTCATTGTGCCCCTGTACTCTTCTCTTATCAGGCCCATGATTGAGTACAATGCCCCATTTGTGATGTATCTTACCCGACACCTGCAGCAGTTGGAAAGACCCCAAAAGTTCCTCACCAAGAGGATAAAGGGTCTCAAACATATGTCATATGCTGCCCGGCTGAAGAAACTCCAGCTCTATTCAGTCGCATACCGCCTACTCAGAGGTGATCTATGCCTGACGTACAAGGCCATGTCCAATCCGGAATTAATGGACATGCTCCACCTCAGAAAATCCAAATCCATCAGAGCCACGAGAGCAAGAGATTTGAACCTCAACACAGAAATAAATAGGACGTGCTGGAGGGACAGATTCATAACCCAGAGGCTCCCTACACTCTGGAACAAAATCCCAGTCCACGTTAGACAGAGCCCCTCAATAGCTCTCTCGAAGAGAAATCTTGACGAGTGGATGGGAGATCGTAGGTTTACCCCGGGGGTCATCTCTGTGTCACTACTAGACAGAGGCACAGTAAACTAAACCCTAAATGGGCGTAGTATTCTCATCCCAAGGGGTGGTGAAAGCCACACACAATCTGGCTAGGCTTATAAATGCCCTAGGGCAGATAGCCTAGTACGAACCTATGAACCGCTGCAGGATTCATCCCAGACTGTTTTCTCCTCATCTTCTGTGGCTGACTTTCTCTCAGGTTCTTTAAATGTCTTCTTCCAGGCAGTGGTCTTACTAGCCAGTAACTGAAATTTATCCAGAAAAGACAAATTCACTGGTTCTGTTTTCTGGCTTTCTGTTTACTTGAGTATCCCTATAACACACAGAAATAATTGAAAATGCTTTACTATATAACATGCAGTATATGTCATGTTTTATACAAATACTGTTAAAAGTTATTTTTCTTTGAATTTAAGCTGTTACTCAGTGTGCGGCCATCTTGGAAGTCCCTTCTTGGAGATCTCTAATGCAAAACCCCTTTCAAGAACATTTTGATATGAGACTGCAATGATAGAGGAGAATCCATGAGCAGACATATCAAAATGGCCAAAAATGAACCATGATAAAGGAATAAGAAAGGTCAAAGGATAGTAACTTACAGAAATATTGCAGAACTAGAGAACAACTGACCCTGAATGGGTGCTGGTTATGTTGACACCAACAAGAAAACATTTTCCATTTACTAATACATGATTTTTCTTGCAGCAAACTTTCTTGCCTCCATTAGTTCCTGTTGCATGTCTCATTAAAGAGGTACCTAAGGAATTAACACCCTGTCATCCAGGCAATCAAATGAAGCTGGCTGATGCTGGGGTGTTTCAAACACCCATGGTCTTGTGTGAGTAGATCCAGTCTGTGAGGAAGCTTGTGTTAATTGTCCCTGGCCACTTCCAAATGAAGGAGAAACTACTGTTGCCAGAAGGGGGTCACTAGAATCATCTTTGGGGATACCTTATGAAACGTTATAAGTACCCTGGACATTACTGGAAAGGTTGGAAAAGTACACAAGTTCATTCCTGTCAAAGGAAAAGAAAAGGCATCTGTCTTTCAGGCCTATTTGCATGGTGTATCAGTTAATTGTTCAAAGAGGAGACAAGTACATGAGGAACACAGATAGATCAAATCATGGAAGACCATCTGATCTGGTTTCCATAAATGAGGGACTGCCCTGGTTCTGTTCAGCTTGTCACCACACAATTTAGCTCTGACAGAATGTAAGATGCCTGCAGAGTAATATTGTGCTGTGAAGCTATATCCCAATCTAACATTGCTAGTCTACAAAAGGGGATACAGCCTGGTTTCCCACTAGTTGATGATTTATCTCATGACATAAGTATTGTTTGCAACCACCTGAAGCGCTCCCATGAACTAGAGATGGTTCCGAGAGTTGAATGTCATGATCAGGGCAAGCATCTCTTTGACATCTCTCTATTTGTGTGTTTTCTTGGTGTCCCACACCCTACAATTTTATCCCTCCTGAAACTGCTCCCAAAGCAAAATCCAAAGTGTCTGTGGTGACTGACTGTTTTGGAGCAGGGAGGGAGAAGAGAGAACA